>NC_135502.1:40261109-40355406 GCF_052857255.1 Amblyomma americanum
AAAGAGGCCAAAACTTTTCCTTTGGCACCATGGGACGCAGGTCGTTCTTTTTGTTTATGGTACGAGGGACGATTGGCACATTATGCTTTTTAAGGCGAAAGTGTTTAATGGCGCATACTCCCGGTCGAGATCATGTCCGTCCGTTACATCGCCAACCAGAAGTCACGACAATGGAAGTGACGTCATACCGTACGTCCGTCCGTTACGCTCTTCGACTCGATAAGAAAAAAAAATCATTGTGCACGATTGGATTCGAACCACCATCCTTCTGTTCCGCAGCTGAGCGTGCTAACGACTACGTTACTTCTTGCCAACGCGTATTCATTTCTCCTTGTCTAGGACGCTGGAGAGTGTTTGCGGAAAGGCGTCGAATCAGACGGATGCCTCCCAAACGCCCTACAGTGTCTCAAGCGTTTAATATTCACAAACAATTGTGTACTTAATTAGCATCTTAACCACACATCAGTGACACAAGCAGCAACACCACGCTAAAGGCTTTCGCCTCACCACACTTAAGGTCATCAAACTGACCCCCTTGAATTTTTTAAACCCTGGCTAAAGTTAGCTGGGGCTCCATGTATATACGAAGGAAGCCAACAGTCACCGAAACCAAGCAGCACAGGAGAATGTTTTTATTTTGTATATAGTTTGTGGACTAATGCGGTATTAACACCGCGCTTTAGGTCAACAAAGTGCCCCTTGAATTTTTATTTTGTTAGGATGACTGTAACGCGGAAATAATGCTGACGGTTTAAAAGAATTTTTTCCGTATAAAAGCACGAAAATAAAGCTTGTGAAGAAGTGGTAAGCGAGAAACTTTCCAGCGGTTCAGAAATTTAAGACCAGCTCGCTTTATTAATGCTTTTGCGTTGCTGCAACAATATTCAGATAAAAATGAAACGAACAGCACGGTTTCGCAGGGACCAGTGTTGTGAGAGTAAAATATCTGATTTCCAAATCCCAGGCGGCTGACTCGAATTTCATTTTTTGGTTTCTTGAGTGTGATGTAAGCAAGCTTTCGAATCTTAGTCGGATCATGTTTGAGGTTACGGCTGGGATGATCGAGAGATCGATTAGCTGGTTAGTATAACAGCTCCTTGTTATGTTTCACTGAAAATTGTAGTCTTAGTTTCTTGTATGCGACGAAGTTGAACGACACTATTATTTATTGAGTAAAATGTTGGAATCCTTAACGTTCGGTCTGTAAAAGGCATTGGCTACTAAAGGTTTGGCCAAAATGACTATACGAGTTTAATGCGCGTAAGCATCATGCGCTAGCCTGTCAGCGTAGCTGGAAATTTTACGGTATAATAGTTATCTGCTAAAAGCCTAATTCAGAAGAAATTGATGACTTACATTAGGTTGAATAATAGACCTTGTACAATACCTTGCGGAGCATCGGCGTTACGTCAGCGTGTGTAGGTTGGAAGACATCAGCTGACGTGAACTGCCGTTAGGCAGAAAGCCTAATCCATGCCATGGGGGTCAGCATTGAGGTGCCCTAATATGTGGTCCAGAAGCGAGTAAACTTAGCATCTTTTTGGCAACGTTACAGGCCCGACTCGTCGATACACTTGATGTCTTATATATACCGGGTGTCCCAGATAAAAGTAATCAGCTTTGAAAAGACAGTGTCTAGCTGAGTGCAACCAACTGAGTGCGGCAGAAAATTTAGGTGAGCGGATGCGGTTAAGAAGTTTGCGGGCATACGGTGGGCGCATCTGGCAAAGGACAGGGACAGAGACATGGGAGAGGACAGAGACACGGGAGAGGACTTTGCCCTGCAGTGGGCATAGTCAGGTTGATAATAATAATGAGGATGAAACTTAATTAATCAGTAAATATAAATGACGTGACTTTTTAGATATCGGCTGCGGGAACTCAGAGGGTATAGATCATCTTGTAAAACAGCTAGCTGAAACGTTTGCAACATGATTCCATTTCGGCAGTTTTGTTTACCAGCCTTAAAATAAATCCCACGAAATAGAAAACCTACTATGTGACAGCTGCTGGCGCATATATCTCCCCCTGTGCAAACACAAAGCCCCATCTTGAACAGCGCTCCGGAGCAAAGTGGATTTTGTTCCCCCAAGCATGTCCTGGGCCGTTTGAGTACCACTGTTTTCGCGTGGTTCGAAAAACACGGTCACGTGGTTCCAGTGCGTTCATGCACCGCAGAACAGGGGAGTGTAGCACGGAGTTTGCGTTGTGCTAACCCGCTTCGATGACATCGTGGTATACTACGTAGATCACTTACATAAAAAGGAGCTCAAAATCGAAAACTCAGTTTCAAAAAGCGCCGAATTCTGTTAGAGTTTTTTTTTTTTCATTTCTAAGCACTCTGGTTTTAAAAACAGAGCAGGATTTCCGTCTGTAAGTTTCAATTTCTTCCTGACGGCAGCCATCACGGTACCGGTTGGATCCACGTGACATTGAAAGATTGTTGTTGCCACACTAGTATGGCATAGACGCAGTCTGCAGTGTGACGGTTGGCTATCAAGAAGCGTTACCGTAATGGCTGCCACTGCGCTTATCAAGAATGTGGGCAGGGTGCACGTGTTACGATGCACCTGCATCGTTCACACACGCATGAATGCACAAAATTCAGGATGCACTTTGTTGACCTAAAGTGCGGTGAGGCGAAAGCCTTTAGCGCGGTGTTACTGCTTGTGTCAAAGATGTATGGTCAAGATGTTGATAAAGTACACAAATGTTTGTGAATCTTAAATTCTGGAGACACTGGAGGGCGTTTGGAAGGCATCCGTCTCATTCGACGCCTTTCCACAAACACTCTCCAGCTTCCTTACGCTAGACATACATTTGTGTGGGCAGAGAAAAACAAAGAAAAATAATGTTGCCCAGCCCGCACCGCATAAAGGCACAACACTATAGGCAGAGGTTAGATTGGGCTAAAGAAAAAGAATTGCCCTGCCCGCAATGCCTTGCGACACAACGGTCTAGACAGAGGTTAGATTAGGCTAAAGAAAAAACAATTGCCCTGCCCGCACCGTCTTGCGACACAAGGAGAACTACATATGCGTTCGCATGGAGTAGAGTAGTCGTTAGCACGCTCGGCTGCGGAACGGAAGGGTGATGGTTTGAATCACGTCGTGCACAAGGATTTTTTTCTTATCAAGTTAATTTAGTCATCGGTGTGACATGACTTGAGACCGGACATGACCTGAGACCGGGCAAGGTCATGGCCGCATGTATGAGCCATTATATGATTTCGCTTAAAAATGTGCCTCGCAGCGAGCCGGTCACTGCGAGAGTTCCTGAAGGTAAAGCCGCCTTATCTACCAGTCTGTGACCACAGTCGGGGCCGTTAGCTAGGGACCGCTGACTTCGAGAACTGTCACAGACTTCTAGGTCAATGAAGCGGTTATAAGGACCATGGCCGATTTTCATAAACCTCCATGTCGACTGCCAAGATTGCCGTTACTAAAAAGGCGTTTTGTCGGGACAGGCAGGGTAGTGGCAATAAAGGTGAGTTTTTGGCACTCCGGAACAAACAAAAACAAGACAAAGACAATGAACGTGAAGCACACCGTCTCTATCCTCTTTTTGCCAATGCAGTCTCCTCTGAGTAACTCGCAACAATGCAAATGACCGATGATTTCCTCGGATTCACAAGCGTCAAACGTGTGCAGCACTGCCTGCTACTGCGATATGGAAAAGAATAAAAACTCAAAAAGGAAAAATTCGCCAAGCTAAGATATGGCTATGAGCGCTTGTTGGCGATTCATGATGCAGAAACAGCGCACACGAGGCGAAGGCCAGAAAGGAAGGAAGGCACCGCTCAAGGACCA
This sequence comes from Amblyomma americanum, assembly GCF_052857255.1. Classification (NCBI taxonomy): domain Eukaryota; kingdom Metazoa; phylum Arthropoda; class Arachnida; order Ixodida; family Ixodidae; genus Amblyomma; species Amblyomma americanum. Next base: position 40,264,919 of record NC_135502.1, read on the forward strand.
ACTTTTTTTTTTTTTTTCAAGCGCACTGTTTCCGCAGTTTTTGCCAGTTAAGCAATCGGCAATATAGTAACGCAAAGCTACATATCGAATCCTGATCTCGCAAGGTCTTCTTAGAGAAACCTTGTGCCTAGTGGTCGGAAATTGCGCCAAAGCGCGCAATGCGTCACGGGAATGCTCGAAGAGAAAAACACACAAGGGCATGGCTCTTTGGCTTTATTGTCATCTCTACGATACCCTGTCTTCAAGAAATGGAATGTGGTTGGCTCGGTAGTTTGCACAACAAATTTCCTCCGGAAGCACGACAAATTCGCATGAAATTGTTGATACTCCGTGATAAGGACGCAGTTTGTTTCGGTTACAAGCAAATTTCACTAGCAGTCACGCTCTTCTAACCACATAGGCGCACAAAGCCGCAAAAAGCTGAGCGATCCGAATATCTGCACTTCTACGCATACAGCCATAAAAGAATACACGTCGATCGCTTACGTATAGAAAAAATATACTGGCTGGACATATTTTGTTGACAAGTGATAAAGCGATGACGTTTTTCTCTCCCTACGTTTTCGGTTCGGGCGAGTTCTACATAATATATATTAAAAAAATGCCACCAATGTATTTTGACTACTGTCAAAATTCGCTTGACGGTTCTCGGGTCGACAAGCGGATGGCAGAGTTTCGCAGAAAAAGGACGACATATAGTTTTTCTGCGGACAAAAATGTCAGCTTGCGTCCACAGTAAACTCGCCCGCACATACCAGGAAAGCCGGTGATGACTAGATGTACTCGCACGTAATGCCTCACTACTGTTCTCCGCTCAGCAGCCTCTAACACACTCCCTATACTGTTCATTCTTATGCTGTGTTCGTCTGTAGTTCGTCTTGAGAAAGACGCTACCGAGCTAGACTAGCACAAGCAAGATACGTACGAAAGTTTTTTGCTGGACTGTAAGGCGTCCGTAGCGCTTAGTTGTAAAATGTTCAGAAAGATTAAGAAATCAGAACTTTAAACAATGGATAAATAATTCGTGCACTACTCAAGACGCTCAAACAAAAATTCAGAACGTGCACTCCACAATATTCAGCAGTATACGCTCAGCACCTGTACAAGAGAGGCAAAGCGTAGGACACGGGACATGCCACCATAACACGCTTCTGAAGGTATGAGTGGGGCTATCTTCGAGGTCGATAAGCACACCAATATATACGCAAACCCCGACCCTCCTGACATTGCAAACAAGAGAAGTACATGCTATTGCTTCCAGTTTCGCAGACATCTGCACCATTGCAGGAACGAACAACAGACGAGCCTTCAAGCAGCAATAATGTTTGCTGCTTGATGGTGAGACGTTGGACTCACATTTCGCGCTTAGGAAATCCAGCGAGCACACTAAACTGCTGTTTCTAGATCTAAAATGAACACATTTGGTACGTACAGCTTTTTGATGCTATTTTTCTATGCAAATAGAAATGCAGTTTTTAGCGAAACGAGTTAGCCGGAAGAATCGGCAAAACTTAATGCCAAATGATGTCCGGTTTTTTATGCATACATGCAATCTACGATAACATTCCCTCTTGCAAACTGTATACGTATGAGTGTGAGCAGCTAAATAACTCATCAAAAGCACCATGCACACCAGTACAGTGGGTCCTTCACGCCCAACTTTTGACAAAAACTAGACCAGTGTTTTGACTCCATAATCAAGCGATAGGCCACACCTATTCTCCCGTCTCCCATGACACAAAGTGTTCTCTCTCTCTCTGTACAAAGCGGCTTGCACGTCCACTGGCTCCTGTGACGTCAGCTGATAAAGCTGCAGGCTACAAACTCGGCGCGTGGCGAAGGTAGTCTCTCAGGTTGTCGTCAGCTTTTTTGTCTGTCAGTGCATTGACAACTTGCTTGAGTACAGTTGCCCTGTAAACATAATGGCCGTCTACTGTTCCACAACTACCTCAAGGCCTTGCCATCGGCTTGCTACTCTATACTCTGCAAGAGGGTTCCAACTGCTGACCCCACTGCGTTGTAGTATACACACCAGATGTCGCTAAATTGCGCGTTACATTGCCGCTACCATGGCGTTAATTTTGTTAGGTCTTTTCGTGCGCGGTGTCATTTAAGGAGCCAAGTTCAGTGCAGCAATGACAAGCGTCGAAACCGTGTCACACTCCTAGTCTGCGCCACGCGCTGAATAGTCGCCCAATGGTCTCACAAACATTCTCGAGCCATTGGCCGTGCAAAGCCGAAAAGATAGCCACTCAAACCTGGCGCGATGCGAAGGCATCAGCTGTCGGCCAGAATGCGCGCAGAGTCATCAACGCTCAGTAGAATTCGGGGCTTAGGATACACAGGTACTAAAGCGACAGCTTTCCAGTGATATACCTGCACAACTCAGAAGCACCAAGGTTAAAGGCCAAACATGTCGGGGAGTATATACAGGGAGTGATAAGCAGAGTGCACGCGCAACAGGGTGTTCCGTGCACGACCCATAATGCGCCGTGCGCCTTGGGTATACAGATTCCTGAGATGCGCTTAACTTGTGTTTCGGTTTAGAGTGGCGGAGCACGCTAAAACATACCAGCCGTGAGCGCTGGCTCACTATGCGTACAATGAACGACACCATACTTTGCAGCACGAACGGATACAAGACATAGATGAGGCATACAAATATCCAAAGGCGATCGAGCCCTGTTGTACAGAATGCTTGCGACTCGCTGCGAGTAATGCGTGAGCAGGTTTCACAAGCTTTGTAGTGCTAAGACAGGGAAAGTTTAAGACAGCAAAAGAAAGGCTATAGATTGCAGTTGTCACGTCTTCGTTTCTATATTTTTCTTTGCACCATGAGACAGCATTTCTCATTATATATACGGCAGGTCGCCGGTTCACAGCAGAAGCACACATCATCAAAGAGTACCGAGAGCTACGTTATGTACAATAGAGATCGCCAGAACCGTTTCAGCAACACTATATGTGATAACACATAAGTCGTAGCCGTGTATGTTATGTTCATGCACAGAATGCACATACGTGAACTCTGTCGACTAGAGAAAACGAACCGTGGTGATGTACTTGTTCTTCGGCTATAAAGCGGGAACTTGAGTACGGACTTATATAAAAGAGGTATTAAAGGTTTCTTAATGCGTTATGCAGGTGAGTGACCCGACAAAATGTAAGTGTGCTGCTGGTTGACTAGAGATGCTGGAGAACTCCTTGCTGGAATGAAGGCGTCAAAGGACACTATACCAGCCACCAAGAATAGTGTCGCGGCTGTTTTAAAATTGTTCTTCTGCCCAAGGGCCTGTTGTGCTATCTGCACCAGCTTGAATGATCTAATATGGTTGACCAATCCTTGGAAACCAGGACTTCGTAAGAAATACACCCAATCGCAGATACAAGCTGGTCATCATGTGACAGCAGCTTTACGTAGGTTTGACATTAACACATATGTAAATCATTTCTAAGTTGCTGAAAACTTTATGAAACTGCACTTTTAAATGTTTCACGTGGGCACGTGTACTATGCAGTAAATTCTTCTGGCCACAATAATGAAATAAAAGCTCTACACCAACATACAATCTTCAAGCAAGGTATCTTGAAAACCTTCAGCTCTGTTTTGTAAATACAATCCTACACTTCGGTGTATGATAATTGTTGCTATCTCTTTACTTGAATTACATTCCACCTATGGCGGATTTCTACACTTACTAAGCCAACATAGGAACTAACATAGGAACTCGAGATAGGCTACCAGAGTTCATTCACATGCATATATGGACTAGCATGTGTCAACACACAGTACGTACGCAGAATATGTGTCATTGCAAGAAATGAACTGTGCATAATACACTGATAATCACAGGGTTTGCGAAGAGCCTTCATGAAAAGTACATTATGATACGACCACAAGTTTTTCGGAGGTTTTTGTATACCTCACTGCACCGGCTATGCCCTTCAAATTTCTCGATTACTCTCCCATACGGCCATATTTTCTGCCTCTTTTCCCAGCACAGCTTCAGTAGGGACCCACCTGTTCCACCCAACTGCAGCTATTGCCTGCCGATCAATTTCATGAATAGCTGTATTTGGTAGTTTTTCAAACTGAAACCAGATGGCGCACAATACTCGTTTTTGTTCTGCACTGACCCCTTATGTAATACCACCCAGATTGGCCTTTATAGTAACTATTTAAACTGAGCTGATTTATCTGGTTTGGATACAGGCTGCCACGAGATTCCACAACATGAATTGCGATTTTCTTCTGTTATCAACTTTATGTTAATTTTATTTGCCGTATTTGATGTTCCGGCCATGGTACGACAACGTAATATTAGGCTGCATTGCAGGAATTTAACATGTCGATTCTGGTTGCAAAAATCACTGTCATTATTTCTTTTCCCGCATCGCTCTTGGATAAAAAGAAATAATCACAGGCCCCTTCTTCGGGCTTGCCAAGAATGAAACAAGCCCGAATATGCACGCAAAATACAGTAGGACTCCATTCCTACTTCGGCTCCAAAATGCTAACAACGGTGCCCGCGGAATCCAAACCAGACCACTTGGTCTCGACTATGGCAGCGGCCAACGTCGCCTGCTTTTCTCTCACGCATCACTAGGGAGCAGAAGGGGCTGACTAACTTCACCAACAGCGCATGTTTCATGAAGCTAGACGGCATTCCCGAACACCATTCAGACTAAACACAGGCGTAAAAACACCAAGTCAGTCTGCCTCCATTAGGGCAATTCATGATTGCCAGGACGAACGCGCTGTCCAGGACCGGACGGCGCGTTGGTGTTAAGCGCGGCCGGTCAACTTGGGCGCACTGCTTGTGGTGCATCCAGCAGGCCGCGAAAGAGGCGTCCGCGGATGACTTCGCTGACATCGCTGTCACAGCTGGCTTCGCATCCTTTCGAGTCGATTGGTCTTGTGGCTCGTTCCTGTCGCCATTTTCCACGGCTTGCGTGGTCACACCACCGCGGTCCATGCGGCTAGGCCTCGGACACCTGTGTTAAGGAATAAAAAAGAAAGAACAAGTAACGAATGATAATTTTGAAACTAATCCCATTTGGGAGGAATAACGCACAAACTGCGCAGGCGAACGGCATACCAGCGTACGATTTACTATGCAAGACTAACATGTACCACACATGCAAGATAATATACCTACATGGCAGCATTTTGTAGCGATTTTTTTCCCAATTCAACGTTTCTTTTTTTTCCTTATTATTATTGCTCCCTACATCCTGTAACATCAGTTATGGCAGCCTAGGAAGTAGTGTATGTCGACTACTCTGATGCTAGTTAGACACTAATGCTGCATTCAGTGCTGAACGATGACAGCTGTAGGCACAACAATAAACTGCCAAAAGAACTCTACAAAGTGCGACCCCTGGCCAGCACACCCTTCAGCTAGCGCTACTCACAAATACAAAGGCTCATTCGTAGTTAGCAACATCAAATATCGTGTCTACTGGGAGAGAGTGTGCAAACCCTGCATGGCGGATTTACCGCAAGTGGGAATACATTTTTGTGGGCATTGATTTGCTACATATATGTATGGTGTATACAATGAGCGTTAAGCCTGTTTCACATACAAGCGAAAACTCAAGCGATTTCTGACACCGTGGCGTAAAACCTCTTTCGACCCATCGCGGCGGCTCGAGCGGCCTGAGCGACGAGGTTCCAACAAGTTCAAGGGTTAAAAGAACCGCGACAGGAACAGGATGTAGGAAGAGGTGCACAGAACTCTTCCTGTAGCGGTTCTTTTTACCCTTGAACATGTCAGACCAACTGTCCCGGAACTTCGCCGTGCTGAAGGTTCCAACAAGTTGGAAACTTTTCCCCGCGAGGCGCCGTTGAATCGCTCAGTTCGTTCAGTTGTTTGCACGTGAACGAGCCTTTAGGCGCACGTTTATGGAGCTGTTGAAAGAAAGAGTAAACACAATAATAGTCCATATCATGCTGAGTACACTTGTATACAGTTTGACCTCTGCGCGTCAGTCTCCCAAAATTCAACAGACTTCGGCCGGCAGGACGGTTGCGACTTAAAGCAGAGCGTAGCCTCACGGCTACAAATAAATATTAAACAGTTTTCACGTCTGCCAGAAGTTGAACACGCATTCGCCCTAGTCCAGCTTTTTCCTCTTCAACCCTATTTCTGGCCTCAGATGGGTGATAACAGTTATTCTCCTCTGTGGTTGATGAGCGAGGAGCGAAAGAATATTTTGTACATTTCTGGTCATGAGAGACTAAAGTCAAATATAGGCAAACATCGAAACAGATAAATTTGCTTGCCGAAAGACATGCGAAGCAAATTGGGAGTGTGCATAAGTCATTAGTCTAAGTCATTAGCGCTTGTCCTTCGTCTTTCTTGCATGCGTGTGTATTTTTTAGCGCTTTTCGTATTACAAATCATTAGTATATCTTCCACCAATCAGAAGCACACATTGGTTTTGGAGAACAAATTTCAAGCAAAACAACGACTTTAAATGCAAAAGCGTTACTTAGAACTAGCCCATATCTTATAAAGCTGCGAAACCAACTGTCACTGAAACTAAAAACAAAATGCAATCTGCCTATCTGCAGTGCTGGCGTCTAACAACGCTGCAGTCCTTCTTGTGGAACACATGTTATCGGTGTTGTCGCATTTTCATGTCCCAGTGCGCAGCAAGAAGTTTGAAAAGTATGCACAAAGCTGCCAGCTCGAGCGCATCTGCCCCATATGGCCGCTCTAACGTGGACTATAGGGCGATGGCCACCTTGAGCAGTCGAATTCGAGCCGGAGGCCTTATAGCTAACTAAAACCGTGATGTGAAGTACAGTGACCCTCAGCCACGAACCCGCCCAGTGATTCATAACCCACTGAGACTATTTGTGTTTGCTGAGCGCCGGTTCAGCGGAAGCGGCGAATTACTTCAGTGGCAGTGGCAGGCATGCGTGATGTCATAAGTGTTAATTATTTCGCTAACCAGCAATCCCCTAATCGTTTCGCTAGCCCGAAGGGCAAGCGACTGAAATTTTTATATATATTTCAATATCCGTGTCGAATGTTGCATCAGGGAATAGAGGTATTCAGGAGCGCTCTTCGAGGAAACTACTCTCAACTACTCCACAAAACGTTAGGCGCGCAATCACACCCACAACGCAAGCACAATGAACTGGCGCCCCTTTTTCGTGAGGAAAGCTGTATATAGACATGCACACACTGCGAGTTCAGTTCTTTGATTTCTCCACAAGTTTATATAAGCGGTAGTGCGCGTTTAATGCTTGTGCCTCGAGAACTATGCCCGCGCTAAGAGATACTCCACTCCAGAAGGGCTCACGATCGAAACCACATGGAGCAGAGAAGGCAGGCGCATGCGAATAACACCATACACGAACAACCAGAGCTGCATGGTAGTGCAAGTGGAGGGCTACGAAAAAAAAAAAAAGTACAACCAGGGCGGCCGTTTCTCTGGCACTGCAGAGCACACCACCGCGTGAGACCGAGGGGAGAATAGAAACCTGTCTTCTCTTTATTTGTGTCAGGCCGTCTCGTTTCGCATCTGTTTTGCATAAAGCGTGCCGGCGGAAACAATAGAGGCTCACCCGCCCAGTGCTTGGCCGACCACCTCCCCTCCTCCTCTCCCTCCTTCCCAGTCCTCTGCCGGTATTAATGCAGCGCCCCTTTTGCACGGCCCGTTAGCTGCAGAACAAGCGGGCCCCTCCAAATTGCGGAGGGAAACGCGAGAGCCCGACTGGAACTTGCACAATGCCGACCAGCTTTCTTGCTTTGTAGACCCACCACGAGGTGGCTCGTTTCTCTATACCATGAGCCATGTAGAATATACGGCTTCCCGAGGGTCGCTCTGTTCCGGGGCGATGCGCTCGTCTTCTTAGTTTGCTTTCTATCCTGCCGGGGAAATCTCCATGCATCGTGGAAGCCACCCCGCAGACGCCTGCATGCGAATAGAAGCTGCCACTCTGTGCTCTCTAAGACGAGCGGCTATATCAGCCAATTCAGCATCCAAGCCGGAAGAAAACACCCCCAGCAGTTCTAATTATAGTCGGATATCAAATGCACCTGCTGAATTGCATTTGTTGCTCGACTGTAATTAGACGTCTTCACTGTAACTTTACCAATTGGCGCCTCATATATGGACAGGTCGTACAAGCGGAGAACGCGACACGTAAAGGTTCATTTCCTAATTTCTGACAAAGCTAGGGCGCAAACAAGTAGCGTTTAATGCAAACATCCAGCATGTAACAGTTGGTACGCAAGCGTTTGCTGTAGGAACAACCGCATTTATTCCATATTCGTTTCTCGGAAAGTAGTCGGCTGGTGGCACGTTATTAATGCACGAAGATTGTTAATAATTGCAACATTTGTCATTTCTTGCCCTGCTATCAAAGCTTATCACTGTGTAATAGGCTTTGATGAACTTCGTTCTTCAGCAACAACCACTCAATATTGTCTTCCTGGGCTAATGTAAATGCTGTTGCCATCTATAGATAGCAACCTATAGATGACAACACCATCTACCTATAGGTAGATGGTGTTGTCGTATAAGGATATGGTGTTTATGTACAAGTAACTAGTGTTGCCGTACATAGGGGAACTAGTGTTATGTATAAGTAAATGGTGCTGCCGTACATAGACAAAGGATGTTGCCGTGTAGGTAAATAGCTTCGCAGTATAGGGAAACGGTATTGTCATGCATACTAGACAAAGGACGCTGCCGTAGGCAAATGGTATTGGTTTGTAAGAAATTTGTTTTGTCATGTAGGGAAATGTTGCCCAACATAGGGAAACGATTTGCCGTGCAAATTGTGTTTTCGTGCAGGGAAGTGATGCTGCCGTCCTCGTAGTGGGCGAAAACTACCCCCTTGCTGTCCAAAGACAATGTTTTCTAGGCGGGCTTGAGTGCTCTAAAAAAAGGACGTACTGTGCTCTAGTGATTCAGGTTGGCCGCATGCATAGCTCTCTGCCTTCTATGGTTCCTATTGGCCTGTGGGAGGGCAAAATGTTTGAGAGCTTTTCAGATGCATCAAATATTTTGGAAGAGTCGTGAGTCTTTCTTATACGACGTATATATATCCGGATATATTTCTGTGCATCTTTCGGCTGTACTGGACCCAGTTTCCGGCTGTAGTGTACTCCTAGTCATACGCATGCACTAGATTTGTTTCTTTTTCCTGTGACTTCAGCGTGTGTCGTGACTATATGTCTCATCTGTCGTGTATTTGTGTGTGTGTGTGTGTGGGGGGGGGGGGGGGTGGCGGCTTGGGACCGGAATATTGTTTATATCTTTAGAGGTTGTCAGAAATTATCTTTTACATGTTTGTAAATCTCTCGAGCCAAAAGAATTTCATTTCCGTGCAGTGTCTTTGCAGGGCTTACGTTTTGTTCGAAGCTGTGTTTACTTTGTTCCAGTGTCACATCTATTTGTTTTTGTGGCGCTCTTATATCATAACCGGAAAAATGAGTGGCCAGGCCGAAATTATACAACTCCTGCATCTGCCTTTAGAAAAATGCTTATACAGAGGCTTTAAACGATCCTAGTCAGAATGTACCTTCTCACATTTTTGCGTTCTCGCACCTGCTGAAGCTAATAATAAACCGGCAAATAAAAAGACGAATGTGGTCGGGGCACCTTACGCAAGACATTCACACTTCGTAGGGTATATTATAGTGCGGCCGACACGCCTGAATACGTAAGTATGTGGATCATTATGGGCTTCACGCCAAACGCCGAATGATTTATGATCCACAGAATGCCTATACGCACCATTTACGCCTCGTACCACAGCATCAAGGATAAATCCTCTTCGTGCCAAAGGAAAAGAGAAATATAAATCGAGCTTCGTGATATACGATATATAATGAAAAGTCGCCGTGTAAGAAACTGGAAAGCTGAAGAGAGGTGGCGGAGAGGGAGGAGAGGGAAAGCGAGAAAGCAAGAAAAGATAAAAAAAGGGCGAAAGCTTCTCCTATTTCTTTCGTTGAATATTTGAAAGGTTCAGCCCCGCCAGCTTTATTAGTCATCATTAGGCAGCGGTGTGTGCAGAGGGTGCCTCGGCCACTGGCTGTTCGTCTGGGCATAAGTGCCTTCATCGGAAGCAGGAGAAGCCAGACAAATGGTTCTCCTCCGCAGCGGCCTGTCGACCGAGGGACGCATGCCCGCTCTCGCCACCTCACCTCGGAAACAAAAAGAGGAACCCAACTAATTCTGCCGAGACGCGGATCATGTACACCCTTTTGCGGTCCACTCCACGAGCACACTCAAGAGGTGGACTTCAGTGCTGCTGCTGAGGCGATATATTGGCGCGTTCAGGCTTTAGGGAACAAGGAGTGTAATGCTGGTAGCTATTGTCGAGCTATTTTGCCCGTCTTGAGATGTCGATCTTTACACATGTGCGTGCGACCTTGTCAAGACCGATCGCAGTGCATGCAAGTTGGCGGTAATGAAATGTTACTGAGCTTTCCTGTGTTTTAGTTGCCGCATTTTTATCCGCAAACGTACGGTAGAAACATCTGGCCCTAACCAATAGGACAGCAGTGATTTTAGAGAAATTGCGGAGAATACAAGTGAGGAGAACCCCGTTGCTAACACAGACAGCTTTGTGTTGAATGCATTTGTTGCGTCTGCCATATTTCGTTGTTTCTTTTCCGTTTAAAACGAAGCTGCAGATGAGCGGCAAGGATTCGGGGAGAGGGGGAGGGGGGGGGGGGGAGTGAGAAGAAGGCGGGGAGGAAGAATCAAACCATCGATCGTGCCAGTGCACCGCAAGAAAGCAACTGCGAGCAAAAGAGCTTGCCAGTAAGCTCCACACAGCGTAGGCGAGCTCTCAAGTCCGACTTTAAAGACAGACGAAGGCGCGATGCACCTGACAAGACAGATGCGCACATCGGCTCAGACGGCGCGTGCTTGCGTGCGTGCAGCTTCCGCACGCTCCCGCGGCCGCATTTCTTCACCACCGTGACGTTCATCGCGTGCGTAGTACGTGCAAAGCGCACCCGCCTTCCGACAGTGGCGCCATCTCTCGGTGTTTCTGTCCGACACGTCGCCGTCGCGCGGTGAATCATGCCGCGATTGGCGTGCGCCCACTCAGTTCAGTGGGCGGGAATCGATTTGGTGCCACGCGTATAAAAGTTGCGTCTTTCGCTGCCCAGATCTCGCGGTGCAAGCGGACAAGCGAAGAAGCGTGTTCACATTGGTCGTGCACGCACGACATACCGAGACACCGGCAGTGAGCGCCGCCTAGTGCCGAGTGCGATGCACGGATTGACGGCACAGCTTCTGTGTTTGCTTGCCGTAATAAAGCTCATTTCAAAACACTCATGCAGCGAACAACCGCGACCGTATCGGCTGATACCAGATCCGTTGCCTGCATGTATACGATCCAGTTACCTGAGGTAGAATGGCAGCATACTGATTTATGAGTAGCGCCGTAACGATTAATTCGAGCGGGAGCTGCTCTGAATTCGTTGCGAAGCAACGATGGGAAATGCATGTCCGTAACAACGCAGCCTATAACTTACCCATTCGTCAATGTCCAGCAAAAACCACAATATATGAAGATTTGAAATTCGATGAGTGAATCGTATGAAGCTCTTGGTGCTTTGTAAAGATATTCTTACATATATAACGCCGAAGTACCTTATACTGAAGGACCCTTTTCTCACTCGGAGTAATAATTATTACGATACAAAAATATGTCTTCGCAATGAATGAACCGTTGATGACTGTCACGACCACGAAGCTCGCACTGCCGCTTCATTTCTGCGCCGCGGGGTGCCGCCACATGTAACTTGCATGCACCCCGCTTGCATGTCTTCTTACTGCTCATGACTCAGAAGCTCGTGCAGTGATTCCTGTTCTCGAATGCACACGTGCTAAAACATAGAGGCGCTGCACCTCACCGCCATACCGTCGATGAGCAGCACCGTTACTATGTAGAAAGTCTATAGGTTCGCTAAAGAACTATTTTCTCATATCTGAGACACTTAGAAGAAACGCTGACGTATCATGTGTATATATTGCTCGTCCTCCCGTACTTTCCGCACAATTGCTTCTTTTTGCGACCTCGCAACTCAACTAAACATCAGGGGCACCTATCAACGGAGTCGGAACTGTGCGAAACGATGCGGAAGCTGCCACGTGTTCACTATACAACGCTTGTGCAAGCGAGATTTGGCTCTTCAGCACTTGAAAGCACGCAAGAGGTATTGGCGCAGAGGCAAAGGTCTTCTCTCCACCGCCATAGGAAGCTTGTATAGATAAAAATCTGTTGATACAGGTTTAAAACTGGTTGCGCACCCTTGTCTCATCGGGGAACCGTTTGCATTCACCTAACGTATACATACGCAACACACCTCGAAAGGCGAAGCCATTTCTGCTAAATCCAAGGACGACTGGCTACAGCGACAAGCAAAATGGCAGAGAAAAAAATGTTTCAGTGTCCAGGAAAAAGAGTGATGAAAGAGATTGTAGTGATGAACGGCAATTCGGTCGGTATGCCTGCACTTTCGCGTAAATTTCACAAGACTGCAACGCCTTTCTGCTGCAGATATCTCTTACCAGGAATGAACATTCCATTAGACTTCTTGTAGTGCCAAAAAAATGCCGTCACAACGCCTCTGTGTAGCTTAGAGGAAGCGTTTACTGTAGTGGTTAAACGTTAAGAAGCAGGACACACATTTTTAACAGATTTAGTTATCACTTATCACAGTGACCTCACGTAGCTGGCATCAGCGAAGAAAGGGACAATATTCCCTCGTGGTTAGCACTTTAATACATTCTTAAGGTTAATAAGTTTAATAAAAACTAAACATACTAACAAGTAGAAAAGAAAAATAAGAGAATGGACAAGCAAGTACCACAGAAACATGCATAATGTCAGCCTGAATTGTATGCCTGCTTGCACGCAGTGTTTGTCATGTAATATACGTATATAGAAGCTCTATATATGTATACACTTTAAAAATGCGATTGAAGCTTAAAAGTTTTCCTGAAACTGGCGATCCTGGTTGAAGGCAGTGAATTAAGAATTGCGGCCAATTTCTCGGTTGAACAGAAGCTCGAACGCTCATAACCAAGCATTGGCGTGTAAAAACTGCCAAATGTTACAGAATTATGTTATACGGATCCAGTACCAACGTTACAAAGTCTTGATTAACAAAATGCACGGTATGTATACAATGTCAGTGGCTTACGCATTTTGCGTTCCATGCAGGATCACACGATGCAAAAGTGTTCATAGTTTGGTAAAAATAACCCACATTAGAGACATTGCAGGCTTCCTGACCACGGCCAGAGGTCGCCTCTTATTGTGAACTCCAATGGTTAGCTTGCGAATAAGCCATAGCGAATGAACACAGGCTATAAATAGGCATGTTGGTAAAGAGTGCGGTAGAATGTGTTAAAAAAAAACTTGATACTGTTCCTAACATAAGTATTAGAACATCTAGCTATCAATGAACTGATATGGGTTCGCGTGAACATACTGTATAACCAGGATGGCGCGTCACGTGGAATAACTCTACATGCATAGCGTGTTTGCAGCGGAAATATTCAGGTGCCCCAGCTAAATATAAGCAATATTTTTAAGAAAGACGAAGTGTACTATATATACTACGTGTACTATATATATATATATATAGTAGTAGTAGTAGTAAAGACTTTTATTCGACCATAATTTATAGGCCGAGCATGTCGACCACCTGGGCGACCAGAAGCCGCTGTTCTTCTTCCCCTTCAGCGCCAAGCCAGTCGAGCCAGGTGGTGATGGATAGAAAGGGTGGGGGGAAGGAACCCGACTGCTGAGCAGCCGGGCAATAGAAGAGGCAATGGGCCAGGTCCGCATAGATGCAGGGGCAGTTGAATATATACCAACCTAATGCTTTTGAAAGTCGTGTCCTGGCCTATTCCGCAGTATTTTTCCGTTGTGCAAAATTAGTTTAGTAAATAAATGAGCTAACTTAAAGCAGTGCCACGTTAGGGACAGCACTCCAGAGATGAGCGGACTTTGTTCTCACAGATCGCGTTCTGTAGAAGCGATGCAGCATCGCTATCATGCGATAGTTTTTGCACTTCGCAGGCTTTCTTTTTAGAGTGGTAAAAAGACTACGTAAATGGTGCCTTATTTTAAACATTTTAGAGAGCTGTTTTTAGACATTATCTAAAACTTGCGAACTGCAGCACTATCCTCCCGAAGACAATAGTTAGAAAGTCAGCTAATTAGTATTTACTCATTAGTATTTACTAACATTGGACAACAAAAATACTGCAAACAAGGCCACACGTTTGCCGAAAGCACTCAGTTTGTCTCACTGGGCTAGGGCATTTCGTCTGTTTAAAAAAAACGCGGTTAACATTAGTTTAGCTGGGTCCCATATCGACTTCACGCTATAGTCGCAGGTGTAAATTAATTGGAGCCAGCTTGCAACGCCTCGCATGCTTCGGGTGCTTTAATTAACACCACACACAAACGTTCTTCTTGGTTAAGCTACGTTTTTGATGCAGTGGACTTTTAGGAGCCATTATTTACCCAACTTGTCTGCAAAGTAGGTCATAAGTTTCCTATTTCTTCCTTTCTTCTCTCAGTCAGTCGTTTATCCCTTCCCTTACGGCGCGGTTCAGGTGTCCGCCGATATGTGAGATAGATACTGCGCCATTTCTTTTCCCCAACAGCCAATTCAATTCAATTGCCGTTTTCGACATGGCAAGTATACTTATGCGACAGACACGACGTAGCATCTGCTGTGTTGGAGGCCATGTACCTTTTCATTTATGACGCATGCGTCTCATGGCATGCATTCAAATTTTGATCGGCACGCCAGCGGCGGACCAAACTCAAAACATATTGGCTGATATGGTAGTGGGCCAGTGTTGGCTATAAACTCGGCCATCTAAAAACATGGGGATAGCAATGCCTCCTCATTCTTGAAACCCGCGCTGAGCAACTTTTCCGCAAATGCAGTCACCGACTTGACAGAGGACTCTCTGCTAATCATCGCCCACGATTAAATTCTAAATTTATTCTTTTGCATAAGCAACCATCGCGGGCACCGCTTTAAGTTGCAATGCTTCCTCTATTCTCTGAGACGATTTTCACGCTGGTACATGTTCAGCAATTTCTGAAGCAGCCGTTGCCACGACAGATATTATGGGGATAACAGGCATTCTGGCCCCGTTTTATACGTCTGCCAGCTGATAAACTATCGCCAGAATACTGTTTCTAAAGTGTTTTTCGAGCACGAAAGTCACTTCATCCTTTTTTATCTAGGTGTTCATCACAGACTCTGACGATACTATATTCCAACATCTAGAGCAACTTTTTTGGGAGCTAGTTTTTTTCATTATCTGCGTAGTTCATGTGCGCTTACTTTACGCATAGAGAAAGGAAATGAATGGCCTGTCCTGTCAGGCCTAGTCCTTTCCTTGTCAACGTCAACAAAACCCACGCATGTTCCACGTATCCACCATACAGGAGCGATTGTGTTAGATCTCTCCCCTAAACTATATATCTATAGCGCTGCAATGCGGTGTTGATAGCCCTCGAAATAACCTACACGCTCTGGCAAAAAAAAAAAAAAACAGATCTCCGGGAACCCTAATTTGCACTTTCCATAATTTTGCGTCGCAAAAGATGAAACTATGAAGCCCCATCAAAGTCTGCCTAACGCGACTAGGTCTTTTCAGCGTCTAATTTGGACATTATTCATAAAGTGTGCATCTCAAGTGAATGCTGTCTTCCGCTAAGTAGTGTTTTGTGATTTTACTTTTTACGCACGCAAACAGCTTTTCGTAAATTTTTTTTTCGCCATTCTGTTTGCTGTCAAGCGACGTAAAGAAATCTCATTATCACCATTATCACCATCATCAGCCGGACTACGCCCACTGCAGGGCAAAGGCCTCTCCCATGTCCCTCCAATTAACCCCGTCCTTTGTCAGTTGCGGCCACCGTATCCCCGCAAGCTTCTTAACCTCATCGGCCCGCCTAACTTCCTGCCGCCCCCTGCTACGCTTGCCTTCTCTTGGAATGCACTCCGTTACGCTTAAGGACCAGCGGTTATCTTGCCTTCGCATTACATGCACTGCCCAAGCACATTTGTTTCTCTTGATTTCGACTGCGATGTCATTCAGCCACGTTTATTCCCCCATCCACTCTGCCCGCTTCTGGTCTCTCAACGTTACACATATGATTTTTCTTTCCATGCCTCGCCGCGTTGCGCGTAACTTAATTTAAACCCTTTTCCTTAGCTTCCACGTTTCTGCCCCATACGTGAGTACCGGTATGATACAGCTGCTGTATACGTTTTTCTTTTAAAGTAAACAAGTCTAAGATAGGAAAAGTTTTTCAAACGTGGCGCTCCATACCGGCGCGGGCACCCCAACAGGGAACGTTTAAAGGATCAAGGTCTTTTCTGCTTTCGCACAGCAGGCTATATGCGCTAACCTGCATATTTAATGGGGCATGAATGGATTGCCCAGCAAAGCCTCGCAATTGGATCTGCAGCGGAAGCAGGAAGGCATCTTAGCACCGGGAGTTCCATCCAGTGCATGCGCTCGAGGAAAAAGCTGATTTTTTTTGCTCCAAAAGCATGGCGTTCATCGGAAGAACGGAATGAAGTTAAGTACCTATCAGTGAATAAAGAATGAGCTGACTTGTGTAACTATATAAGCGGCAGCGCGATTCGGCGTCATGAGGGCGGTGCGATGCCAGAAATGTCATTAACTGCTGTAACTGTTTTTTCTATTCATCACGCTACACTGGGTCCAGAACTTTTTACTCTTACAAGTTATTTGCTGCTTATGTAATGGATTTTTAACGGACTAGCTCGCGGTAGAGTACAGACAGCTCCGCCTCTCTTAAAAGACCCTCAAGAGTGCAGATGTTTCATGTCTGTGATTTTCTCATAAAGAAATTAATCTTCAGTGCGTACCTAACCTTTTACTACGCATTTTGGCGTAAATTATGAGCCAGACTCATAATGAACATTGCCGTCTACTTAATCATAACCAAATGAGGATAAAAATTGATGTGCGCTTGCTGCACGCGCACACTGAAACGTAAAATATTGTGTTAGGATTTTCCGTAGTATTTTATACCGGCATCGCTGCTCTTGGCTGTGTTAAAAGTGTTTATCGCGTGGATTTTGTTTCCTTCTATCCAGTGCTCTGTATGAGATTAACTTGCTAGTAGTTATAAAACCACTAGAGCCTGATAGGATTGCCGGGTTAGCTAAAATGGCAGCAAGCCTGTTTACGAGGGGAAAAAAAAGGAGAAAGATCAGGTTCTGAATTCTATGAAATTCTCCAAGTTGATAGCGACCTTGCTTTTGTGATTTGTGCAGTGGCATTATATTTACATGTTTGTTTCTATATGTACCATCAGGCTCAAAGGCGGTACAGAGGGAGATTGATTGCAATGAACGAATAAAAAACAAAATACAGTGAGTACTGCAGCACAGGACATTTCGTTGTTACCGGAATATGTAATGCTAGCTAGAACACCGCGAAACCGTTAGCATCTTTCTTAGCAACAAGACTACAGGCAGGAAGGTGGTTTCACATGAAGGATGAGCAAAAAAAGAACTGCAAAAAATACATATGTTTGTGTTAAATTTGTTTATCGCATTCATATTTGCTACAAACGTTAAAAAAAAGTTCCTTGTTATGCGGCCACGCTGCTGTAACGCTAAAATTCAACCTATAATGCGTTTGCTGTGCTCAAAACATTTATGGACAGTTACTGTTACATCTGGAAATTAACGCCAGAAATAAACCTCGCACAGCATTCGTACGTGACATAAGGCGTGTTGTACCATTAGCAGTGTTGAACGCTGAAAGAGTGGCACTCACGCGTTGTGTCATGTCAAGAATATATTTCTAATGCTGAAGTGCAGTGTTTAAGGAATTTAAACAACATTTATGTAGCATTAGCTCATACCACTAATATGAAGATTATGAGAAAGTATTAAAATTGTTCAAGCCTAGTGCAACACTAACAGAAGTGTCCTTCAAGCATCTAACCTCGGAGTTAAATATTTACGTTTGTGTTTGTTTCTATTTATACATGCGCAGATATATAGCGCCAGGGTTTGAGCTCAGCTTATTAAACTGAAGGAAGTGCAAGTGTCACAGTGGCTACATGTATAATCTGTGTTGCAATGTAGTGTCTAACTGTTGCCCTTGTTGTTGCATGCTCCATGCGGAGTGTTGGTTGAAGCTGCGTGCGTCCTGAAACAGCAGGTCCTGCGAACCATCCATAAAATATAGATCCTTGACCTATCCGGTCTCGCAATCGTAATTTAAACCTTTCCTAAGCGTTGAATATCTGCTATTTATTTTTTCGTGCATGTTAAATTAAGTTAAGAGAACCTAGCATGAACGCTTATGTGTAATGCTTGAGAAGCACTTGAAAAAAAAAGAGACAATGAGGACGTTGGATTCTATTACTTAGACCCCCAAAAATAACATCATTATTATGTTTCGGGGCTACACGTATTTCGCTTTCTATGACTAAATGAGACGTAAAACATCAGGCCACTTGTAATATGTTTTGCTCCAGCAGTGCAAAGTGATTCATCGCTAGTGGATGCTTATTCCTAGTGTACTGGCAACCGCAGTATCAGTTTTAAGCTTAGAAGCTTGCAATTACATTTTAAACTTTAAATCTTCTTTTAATTCATTAATGATAAAGAATAAAGCAAACACGAATAAATTAAGCGCAGACTTAACAAACGACGACGACTACGCGCTGAGCACCTCTACATTTTGCGGCAGCCCGGACAGATGGCGCCACCAGTCGCGGCTCACGCGAAGTGAAGCCTCTTGACCGGGCAGTAGTTCTCTCCTCCGCGCCACTCGTGGTGGTGTCGAGCATCCCACCGTCCTTGAATTTGAAAACGCGCCGCAGCGACCGTTGCGGCGGGCGGCAGCCGCGGCTTCTCGAGACGGTCTCTCGCATCACTTCTCCTCCCTCTTACGGCTTTTTTTTTTTTTCCCCTCCAGCTCTTGCCCTCTCCACCAGCGCCCAGAGGAGCAGCCATCCAGAGAGACCGTTACATTCAAATTTATGCGTCGCCTCTGCCGCCTTCCTTTTGGTTCGGACGAGTCGCTGTCGCCACTTCGGTTCGTGTGTGTCTGACTTCACGCTGCTCCGTCGGAATGTTGTCGACACCTTTGTCACGCAGAAAGATTCGACCTGCTGAGCTTGTCTTCATTTGAGCTTTTTTGCAGAACGGTCGCAGGGTGAAAAGGCGGAACATCTGACGCCGCTAATGTTACTTGGAAGCACGCTGAGTGACTTTTGGCTAGTTTAACTGCTGAGTCTTGCGTTGGCTTGCTGTTGGCTTTGGAGGAATAAATGCATCCTCACTCGTGTACTCCAGCATGAAACAGTCTCGATGTCAATAGAGAACTGTCAAATCGAGTGATTTGAGAAATGCAGAATCCGCAGTATTTTTTTCCCGGCAGCACAAATCGACGTGCCCAATCGGCCAACTCTCCGTCACCAGAGATATTAATCTGAGCAAAGTAACCAACGCACAAGCTGTTGCCTTCGACTTGCTTCTACGTATCTTCCATCGAATCTCAACATCTGGAGAGCGATGCATAGAGCTCTGTCATGCGCTCCGAATTTATTTCATTCTTTGCTGTGGGCATGGATATTTTAAGAATGGCAAATGATAATATCCCTGCAATCGCGTAACATTTCTGGTGCTAACGTCTGAAATTGGCCCAACGCATATTCCCGTACTAACCATTCGTTAAAACGAAGCAGGACAATTCTGCTTCTTTGTTTCCGTGAGCAACAGGAGAATTTTGGAATTTTTTTCTTGATCAGTCGTACTTACGCTCGTTTGCAGTCTTCTTGTCTTAGTGAGACAAATAATCGACATTTTTCAAGCCTTGCTCGGCTCAAATTACCGTCAGACGAGTTCGCAAAATCTCTAAGCTTGCAGTGAACAATATTCGCACACAGTTCACGCAGTGTGAGGACTGTGGTGCCCCTTTCATATCGTGTGCCATTTTTGGCTGAACTCTGTAAATATTGCATAGATTATACTAGAGGCGACATGCACAAATAGACCTGTATAGAAATTACTTGATTTTCTATTGCTTATATCCCAAGCAGCATCGGCCCAATATTGCAACAGGATGGTCTCATCCTGGTCCTTTGTAGGACAAGCTTTGCCAATACAGTTCCAATGTTGGGCCAATTACTTGTGCCGCTTGGGTAGGTATCCTCTCTGTGTATCAATATCAAAAGAAACATATGCAGTCATTACATTCGACTTGGCTACCTGGCGCAGGCCTTGTCCTAAAACGGACGCCATTTAGCTGATGATGTTAACGGCAATGATGATGATGATTACGAGCTTCTTATTCTCTGTATGGTCGGCGAAGAAATTTAATGCAGGAAAGCTCGTTTTCCGTGCGGTACCTTGCTTTCTTCCACCGGACTGCCAGTTCCTCATTTCCTCATATTCTGCGCCTCACGTCACTTGATAGGCGATGTACACTCTGACACGATTCCAAGGCGATCACTTCAGGCTAAACGTTCTCAGATTTTGCTCGAAAGAATTTTAATTTCGCAAAAAGGCTCAAGGAAATACGGGAACTTATAGCTCGCCTCTATGAGCTAGCTAGAGCAAATTTATTTGTTTATTTATTTGCAAATACTGTTGGCCGTGGGGCTATTACAGCGGTGGGGCGTGACACGTGAGGACTAACATGTTCACTCGCAATTATACAAGAATACAGAATTCATATTCATCTACACAATCCCATTTCTTGCAAATTAATGTTTTATTTTAGAGATTTAGTGTCAATAGATATTCATTTTGAAGCCAGTTAATTCTCACAAAAAGAAAAAGGAAAAACATTACTACATTTCCGGTCTTCACCTTACGCGAGATGCAATCACCAAGCGGTTAGGCGTAAGTATTGCATTGATAGAAAATTATAGCGCGAAGTGGAAATAGCTTTTTCAAATGTTGTTAACGTGCTGGACTGTACGAGAGATGCTGGTAAATCATTCCATTGTGCCATCGTCCTCTGAAAGTAAGAATTAGCGTACAGATGAATGCGTGTATTCAGGGCTTGGTAATAATATTCGTTGCTTGCTCTCGGGTGCTTAATTTGCTTGGTGACCAAGTAACGGGGAACTATTGATAATTTCTTGAAAGCTTAAATTAAAAATTTAATCGGTGTCAAACCAGGCAAATTTTATCGGCACTACTCGGCAGAAACAAAGGGGATAACCTACGTACAAATCACGTTAGACTGCACAGAAAGAACAGTTCTCCTTTATCACGAATTTACGGCACAAGAGAAACTAGCCTTACAACTTGCACCCTTCTCCTTTCATATTAAAGAAAATACTTTCCTCAGCCCAACGCCCATGCAGCCTGGCTTGGTCTAGACCAAGGAAATACGCCCCGGCACGGTATACGAGCGTCTGTAACTGCCTACTCGCAGGTCTTAACAGCTTTCTTAACCAACCTCTGCGTTACAACGAGCAGTTTGAAGCCACGGCTAACAGCTACAATCGTGGCGCAGACAGTGAATTTTCTGCATAGTTAACGCTATTTGTCGCCTGCCGAGGAGAAGCATGATTTGAGAACCAATTAATTGTTCTTGTGGCTTATTCTTTCCTTTCTCCTCTTTTTCTTTTTTGCCCCAGGCAACTAGCATTTGCCCAAATTATCGGCTCTTCTCACAATAAGCTTGACCTTGGAGGGCACGTTGAAGCCGAAATTATAGCGTGGGCTAAGAGTTTAAGCCTTCGGTTTATCACGAAGTGACTTTACCCCTTGCCCGGACATTATTCAAATACTGCGCCTTATGTCACCCTAAAGAGAAAAATAAAACAGGCTAGTGCAGACACACGCCTGCAAGAAGCAGCTATCACCGGCCTCAACCACATCATACGAGGTGGTGCGTACCTGCACGCGCTGAACACATCCGGGCCCAGCTCAGGCTTGTACCAAGAGCACAATGGCAGTGTCAAGCTGGGCAACGTCTAAGTGGGCTGAGATACTAGCACGGCTTCCTCCAACCACCTCGTTCGGCGTCAGTCTACAGAGGACCTTTGTTGACTTGAAAGAAAGGCACAGCAGCTCATTCCAAGGGGGATATAAAAGTTACTAGCAAGCGAGCAACGGCTAAGTATGCTGGTATCTTGCACTTTTTGCCCGTGCACTTGAAGAGGCAGCCAAGTTCTTAGTTAGCTGTCATGAGTCTAGCTAGTCGCACTGAAGTGTGAGCTAGCTCAAGTTTTGAGCTTCAATGAGGGCGCACCACCAAAAACCGTACTGCGCGAGGTCGAGGTACACTCTTCAACGCCTCCCAGCACCACAGGGAAAGTCCAAGAAGCCCGGCGGGGCGTATCTCACGCACGCGCAAGCTCCGCTAGTGAGATACACAAATCAGGGAGGAGAGGGGGCGACGTTGGACGCAGCAGTCTGTTGCCGCCGCACCTGTGCGCACAGCCGGCACGGGAGGGCTGCATAGGTACGAATGCAGTGCTCGCCACCGTCGGTCCCTCGTGTCGGGGCCTGTCTGGTGCGGTGGCTTTTGAGCGCCGATGGGCGGCGGCGGCACCTGATCGGGCGAAGAGAAAGGGGGGTCGCAGCAGCCTCCGCAGCCAAGGGCGCGGCAGAGGTCGCTCGCTCGGGGGTCAAGGTCGGCACAGCACTCCCCACCCCACCTCCGTCTGGGCGCAGCCGCCGAGAACAGCCGTCGTCTGGACCGCCGACGACGGGGCCTACAGGGAGGGCGAGCAGTGTTGGAAGTGGGGGGTCGCAGACAGCACTTCGTACCCCCCGTTCCCTCTTGCACTGCACCCCTCTGCGAAGAGAAGAACCCCCGGGGCCAGCGAACCCTGGCCGGCCGACGCCTCCTCCACTTGCGTCCTCATGCTGCCTGATGATGAGTGACAGACCGGGCGGCCCCGCCGCACAACCGCACGCGACCGCGGGGAGACCGCTCCTCTTCGCTTTCTTCATCCTCCTCCTCCGTGGCCGCCCTTCAGCTAATTCGCACATTTGCGCCGCGCGGTGGTCTGCGCAATGCTGCAGCACGGCAGCGCGAGGGGCTTAGCCTTACGGAAGCGCAGCTGATTGCTGACTGCCCAGGCATGGCTTCTCCGAGGCTCGTTGGCTGGTCTTTGGGCCGTGCGTGAGTGTGTACTCTTTTTGGGGACGTATTTAACCTGCCCCTGAACGTGCTTTTTAAAAACAACTCAGGTATCCGCATCACAGCAAGTACAAATATGACAAGAAATATGACGTCTGGAACGCGTAAATCGCATTGCACAAACCCCACCATCGTGGCCGTCATTAGACGTTTTTAGCATACCGGAGACGTACTAGCGTAGACGTATACCGGTTTACCGGACACCTCCTGTGCACGCGCAGTGGCCCCGCCTGACGCCAACAATGCCACTGCGCATGCGCGAGAAGGGACCGGTAAACCGGTATACGTCTACGCTAGTACGTCTCCGGTATGCTAAATACTCAAGTTTCCCGTGAGGTAACTGAAGGACCGCATATACTTTCGGTCATGAAGGCTAGCTAATGAAGTCATTCATTTACAAACCCCGTTCGCGAGGAGTCCTGAAGATTTTAATAGATTCTTGCAGAAAGTCTGTAGGCTGTAAATTTGGTTTTTAATGGCGCCAACAAGAAGCTCATTTGAAGGTTTTCTGTCTACAACATGCGGAATCAGACATTAGTATAACTGCATTATCTTTTCAAAATACATTATAATTGCTGACACCCTGCATGTCGTGACCCTATTAGACCACCAGTAAGGGGACCCTTCAACAGAGTCTGACAAGTTCATTTCCACTGTTCAAGCGTAGTTGACGCTAGACATGAAATGTACTAAATTTGCTCAGCATGTGCTTCACACGAACTGATAGCCTTTCATGACGATGAAATCCGTTGTGCGAGTGATACTTAACACGCAAGTTACGGTCACGGAAGCTGTTTACGATATCCAAGGAGCCCAATTCACTGCAGACAGAATGCAACGCACCGCAATGAGCACCAAACTAGACTGCATAAAGCATCAAATAGGGGCTGGCTACTTTATTAACCTATATCCGCAACCCTGTGAGATAGGAACGTAGAAAGAGCGAAGCTGGTAAATATCTTCCGCCAGCAGGTATTCGCCGCTGGCTCTGTACGAGTCCGGGCGGGAATTTTGAATTTCAATAGGAGAGCCGTTGGCTGCTTCGCAGACTCGCATAACAACAAAAGGGAAATAAAATAATGAGGCGCAAAGGAATCGGCTGGAGCAGGGAGAGGCACAAAACCAGAAATGCAAGCAGAGCCAAGAAGTGAACGATGACGCGCGAAGGACAGAGCGAAGGCGGCAGAACACGCGGGGATCAAACTATTAACCCGTTGAGTGCCGGCTGGCCAAAAGCGCGAAGGAGCTGCTCTCAAGGGGCGGCCAAACCCAGCGTCTGCTCAGTCGTGCCTTCGTCTCACTGCGTTCATTTCTTTCTTTTCGTCGCTTTGCGCGAGCGTCTCATTCTCGTTTTGTTCTTTTTATTAATGCGCTGCGTTTCTTCATTTTTCGTTGCGTCCGAGCCCCCGCGAAGCTAGTGGCTCGAACTGACCCATCCGACCAGACAAACTGGTTCCGAAACCCCAAGAAAGGGAAAAGCGGGCCGGCAGGCACGCTGGATAGAAGGAGGAGAGAGGGGGAGTGCACGTGTATAGAAAGGCTGTGCGAACCCCGCCGCCGCTTGAGCTGCCGCGCAGATTTATTTGTACTGCTATGCTTCAACCCTCTCTCTTCCCTCTCTACGAACCTCCCTCCACCAACCTCCGCCGTATCTCGCGCGCTCACGCAACGGTTGAGAGTGCGGTAGGGGATGAGAGAGAGCCGAGCACTGCTGCTCCTCGGACGGCCGCAAAATAATACAGGCCCGTCTGCTGCCGCTTCGCGACGGAGACGCAGACTACGACGACGACGAAGAAGAAGAAAAGAGGTTTATGCACCGAAACTCAGCCGCGATATTTATTTCCCCCTCGCCACCACCGCCGCTGCGACGGGAGAGAGGGTCATGCGACGGCGATAGCCACGGCGATCCGAGACAAGCCGGTCGATGTTTATGTCTCCTCGTTGTCCTGTCCGCAGCTGAGCTTGTCCACCTTCTTACCCTCCTTTAGGCTAGCACGTCCCCCCTTGGGAGCCCCCTCTCCACCTCTTCTGAAGGCATTAGATTCGGTAGACCTTATTCTTTGACCACGCCACCGGTCTCTTCCCTGTTTTCTATCTCGCCATTAATTCACTGCAGGTGTGCAACACGGCACAATCAAGGGTGAATATTTGCTGCCCAGTTCAGGATCCGTTGGCCACTTGCAACCTTCTCATCTGATCAAAATGCGAACCAGCCAGTATTTACACGACAATAACGGGAACGCAATTGTCGGTGAATATTAACCCGTGGACGGTCGAGTATTACTAATTTTTTTTTTCCTGCACTACGAGCAACCTGTTCAAGGAACGAAGCATGAAAAAGACTGAAAAACTGTCGCATGTTCCAGACGCAAGCAAAGCAGGATGTCCGCTGAAATGAAGCGCGCGAAATTCCTTGAGGGTGTTGATGTGTGCAACGTCGGGCGAAAGTTCGTACCAAGCTTTAATGACAAAAAAAAAAAGAAAATCTAGGCTTGCCGAGAAAATGTAATCCGACTTAAAGCATATATGAAGAGCGTTAAAATTAGCATGGTCATATGAATTAAGGCTCTGGTAGAAGACAGGAATGTCTTAGAGACGCACCTAGTGCAGAAGTGAAAGCGGCTGTGTCATTTAAAATGTCGAAATGATGAGGCTTCCGTATTTATGGCTGGTGTGCATAAATACCCCCCGCCCCCTCACCAATCGACGTTGTGCGCTGCAGAGAAGCCTGAAAGCCGTCGTGGCTTTATTCGCTGATCCCGTCACTATCTCAAATGCTGGCACAAAAATACCTCGCATGCCGTAAACCCGGAAGGTTTACACATACGACATCTTGAAGGTCATCAAATTGTGAAACTTATTCACAGTTGCCCTTTGAGTACAATGCCAGTAATCTCAGCTGAGTGGGTGCGTTTCAGAAAGGTAGTGTTGTAAAAAAAAATATGGCGCTGAAATAACTGCTATAACACAGGCATTATTTGCTCTTGTGCATTCTCCAGTTCTATTTGTTTTAATTGAACTTGGGTACTTGCATATGGTCGTTCTTCTAATATCGCGTTCACTGTTTCCTAAATTTTTTTTTTCATTGCGTGTGTTGTAAAACAGGCGCTCATATTGCAGGTTGTTGGTCTTCTTAGGATCCCTTCTAGCTTGTTTCTGTAATTTTTAAACCTAACTAGCAAGCCTTGGTTGCAAAATTGGCACGAGATTGCGCTACATACTATTTTTCAGTTTTCTGCGCTCGTACAAAAGATGAGTCCGCCCAATTCTGTCAGGCCTTCTTATATTTATGCACTGAACTGCATGTTGCCGAAATGCTAGACTATAGCAGGAAAGTCAGTATTGTAAAAAATAAAAGGCTGTATAGTTTGTTTTCGCGCTTGGTTTCGTAAATATCTTGCTAGCCTAAGGTTAAAACTATACGCCGGCATTGTTCTAGCGTGTGATCATTGAACTTTCGACAAAGGCAAGATTCATGGCATTCTTTTTTTCTAAGTTGGTATTTACAAAACAAAAGATCGGCAAGTGTTTACTTCTATCTTTCGAAAGAACACCAGCCGTTATGTATATGTCATCTTCAGATAAGCTGTACGCGCAGATGTCCAAAGCTGTAGCCCTAGTTGCCGAAATGTTCGTTTGAAGCGTGATGTAGTTCCTGCAGGCGTGGCATATGACAACGCATTTCTTAATTCTTTTGGCCATATTTCTCCTAAGACCTCAATGTCGCATGCTCTAGTAATGGCGGGAAGGTAAAAATTTTTGGCCACAATATATAGCCATAACTTGTATGTTTTGAGAAGCGGATATATTGATATGGTTTCCGTGACAACACAACTAGTGTCTTTTTTAGAAGAGGCACAAAGTGCCGTGATATAATAGCTGAATTCAGTGGGAGCCATTCCTCGAATCCGCCAATGCAAAAATAACAATACGAAAACGAAACTATGCAAGTTATGTTGCTTTTTTCCTTTCACTAATTATTTTGCTCTTAACTTTCCTAAAGTGTGACAGCGACACTGACCGATCACAAGCAACGCAGACCGCTCCCATGGACACCGGATATATGTATATATGCTAGTTACTACGGTGCACTTTCGCTTAATGACCGCCTCGTGAGCTGCAGTTCTTGCGTGGGCGCCTCCTCAGTTTACAGCATCTCGAGCGTCATCCCGAGGCCAGACAGACGCCTTTCGTGGGAGCGTAGGCGCAGACCGGATCCGCCCGTAAATGTGAGCGCAGACTCCGGCGCTAGGGGCGCGCAGTGCAAAATCCGAGCTTTATGACGCCCGAGCCTCACCTGCGCTGCTTACGGTGCATTTGCACCTCCCGAGACCGACACACGGCCAGCCATAGAAAGGCATGGAAAGCGTATGTAGAGGTAGAAGCGGAGGTAATTAATGGTTCGTTGGCCCCCCACTCTCCAAGCCCCATCCGCCTCTGTCCACTGAATCTTGAGGCCCTGGTGCGGTAACATTCTTTATAAACATAGGGAGCGTCAAAGGTCACGCTTGCGCCAACCATGCAGCTTATGAATACGGAGCTGTGATCTTCCACACTGAAGTGTGTCCTCTCTATATGTATAGACTACTATGACTCACCAATGACTCAAATTCAAGTTTATATTGGCGCGGACGCCTTGAAAATATGACTATGGCTTTCACCGCAGTTCCGTAATTCATTTACTTTATCCTGAGGCAGTATACCTCATAACGATTCTTCTTCAGTTTCATACTTTGGCCCTTTGACTTTGATCACCTCCTCCTTCGATGCAAGAGGTGGTCGAAGTACATTATTTGCTCGGTGGCTTCACCAGGGATAGTCAGAAATTGCAGTTCAGTAAAAGCATAAACCAAAAAAAAATGTTTAGAAAAACGGCCTCTGGTTCCTAATGTAATACACATGCCTCTACTGTACCTTTTCCTTATATTGCATGCACTTTGTGGGGCTATCAAGGAACTCAGTGGCAACACACGGTCTTATAGAGACGCTGCAGGCCTCTGCGACTTTTGGTCCGATAATCTATAGGTAAATAGGACGACCGAAAAGCGGCTGCTAAACGAGCTCAGGGTGGTCCTGGATACTTGCATGGTCCACATAAACAGTTCGATTAAGCAGCAAGTTACATGGCATTGTTGTAAAAGATGCAACAGAGATTTAATTCTAATCCACGTGAAAAGCTAACAGTCGCTGAAAGCAAGCCAAGCAATAGGGGAATATGAGTTTTTTTTTTTTTTCAGCGACTATTCGCTTCTTTCATCCTTACCTTTGTGCGCTCAGTTGATTCTAGTCCAATATGTTCAGGGGAACCCTCGAAGGTGAATTAGGTTTACATAAACGAGTATTTACTCGTTGGCATCCGCCTGAGCGCAGCTCTAAAAGCTACACACAGTTTACTCATAAACGTTGCAGTTGAAGAAAAATTCGTCCTGGTTCGGGGGGGGGGGGGGGGGGGGGGGAGATACTGA
This sequence comes from Amblyomma americanum, assembly GCF_052857255.1. NCBI lineage: Eukaryota > Metazoa > Arthropoda > Arachnida > Ixodida > Ixodidae > Amblyomma > Amblyomma americanum. Next base: position 40,293,565 of record NC_135502.1, read on the forward strand.
CAGCCTCTATGAAGGGGCTGTGGCAGGTTTGGGGGACAAAGATTTACACTAGATCAGTGCATGCTCGCAAGAATGAGCAAGCAGTAATGCATTCTGACACAGCCGACAGCACATACTACAGTGTTCGGCAGTCTCGAAAGAGAAAGTATCGTAACCTGCGCAGTTTCGGAAGTGCAGCGTCTGGAGTTTCGAGAACGATAATTCCAAAAATACTGTTTAACTCTGAAGCGTTTTCCAAATTGTGCTCGCAACTTATAATCGCAGTGCGCCGAGATACGTTAAATTAAAAGTTATTGGATCGAATACAAAGCCGTTTCGACGGGGATTTTTTTTAAGTTTGTCTGAAAACCGTTCCAGTGAAGCTCGCTCAAGCTGCATACTATACCGCAATACCTTGTGCGCAGGCTTCCAAGGGTTCGCAAGAACGGAAGAACCGTTAAAACGCTAATATGGGCATACAACCTCAAAACCACGCAGCCTGTTTCGATACATTTCAAGGACGCGTCTGTTGACACGTGCCTCATGCCAGCAGCATCCCTGAGTAGCCCATAGACGACTAGTTCATTTCCTGTTTAGTCCTATACAATAATATGAAAGTCATCTGAAGCTCGCCGCAAAGCTGAGAAAAAAAAATGTCCAAAAAGGTGCTCAGGGTGTTTTACTTTTTTTTTTCAGCCAAGATAGAACAGACAACTTCCAGGCTATATCACCGCGTAGCGGTGCGTTTGGCTAAGAATAAGAACGCGAAGAAAGAAAAGAAAAAGAAAACTAAGAATTCCCCGGGTAAGCACACGCAACCGAGACGCAACCTTCGCCGCGCTGTGGGCAAGGGCTGAGGCTGGCGGCTTGAGAAATTCCTGGCACCGTAAACCAGCGCTAACCTGGGCGCCAGCTCGAGTATTTACGACCTGAGAGGAATGCCGAAAGCGTTCCGGTTAAAGAATCGCAAGAGCGGCGCCAAGGCGAAACGAGGCGAAAAACGAGTCGTTTTTAAACTAAACGTGACGCGTGAGCACAACTAGCAATGGCTCTTCGGCGAGGTTTGGAGCTATACTGAAAGTTTGCTGGAATGATAGCGACTGTCCACTGCCAGCTGAACGCTAACGGATGCACATAACTGAGGAGTGTCACGTTTGGCTTTCTACCGCAAGGACAGCACAGACGGCCATGGCAAGGAAAATAATCCCCAACAGCAAGGTAATCGGTCCAACATTGGAATGGGATGTTTTTACATTGGCCCTACGTTGGACCGGTATTTGCCAATATAGTTACAATATTGGGCCGATTACCTGTGCTTCTTGGGATGCGAATGTCATCAAACAGATGGAGCCAGCGTGAATTAGAGAACAAACCCTAATGACGTTCTAGCTGAAATTAGCAGGAGATGAACCAAACCAGAACATTTAATGCGAAAAACAGATAACCGGCTGTTATTGTAAAATGTAGTAGTCATGGGGCGATGGAAGGTCAGGTTGGTGCTGGTGGTGATGATAATGATGATGATGATTATGATGATGACGATGTATTATACACGGTGTCCCACGCAAAGTCACGACAAAGCCGGTTTCAATGTGGAGTACACGCTTGAAATTAGCGAAGCGTGAATGTTGTATGCGCTCGGGTAGGAGGAACACATCTTTTTCTAGATTTTGACAGGGAGCGTCCCTCACACGAAAGTGGAAACATCTCACATTTTTGTCTCGACTATTGAGGAGACCGCGGATGATGCGTACCCTCTTTTTACGACGACCCGCAATTTAAGTTAAATTAGCATGGACCTGGTGGTGAACCCTTTATAGAGACTCGTTGAAAGTCTGGACAGTATACGCCTTTCGGCGGAACCACCGGCAGTAAAATAAAGAGCTGCCTGTCCTCCGGATCTCCTACCGGACCGTGTACCGAAGTTTCAATGACACCTCTAAAACTTCTAAGCTCTATAAGGGATGAGGAAGGAAGTCCTTTGAACCTAAGACTGCGTATGTCTCCTATGTTCTCTAACAACTCAGCTATGGCGGCGGCTGTCTTCGAGCGTGTTTATGATGTGTGTAGCCTAAGCAAATGTGGTACGTAAGCTCAACTGAAACAGGTATCGCACAAGCCTTAAAGATAAAAAATATTTGTTTCAACCATAGGTACGCCTGATCTGCGGACACTTAGCTGTCCCTATACCGGCGCTCATAATGTTCGTTGGCATGCCAATGAGTAATTACTGCCTTATTACAAATTTACTCCACCTTGGGGGATTCCTCTAAACATTTGACCAACACTGTTCCCACTTCGAGTTATTGATCAATTCGCTCTCGCCCTAACATAAGCTTGGCGTTCCGGTTAGCTCAGATGGCAGAGCGCCTGCTCCGGTGAAGGGGTGGTCCCGGGTTCGAACCCCGGACGAGGACGAATTTTTCTTTAACTGCAAAGTTTCTGAGAAAGCTGAAAAGCTTTCCTTTGTAGCCATATGGCTATGCTTGAGTGGATGCCAATGAGTAATTACTCCCTTAGTACAAATTTACTCCACATTGGGGATTCCCCTAGACATTTTACCAAACCTTAACGGGGATTGTCATCACAGACTGGCCGCCAGTCGAAAGGTCAGATGGATGAAGACAAATAAAATGAAAGCCAGATTCGGATTCATACACAGCGATGCGCTTCGAACGGTTCAAAGCTGCAATCAGTCGTTCATGCCTTTATGTAAGAAAAAGCTGTCTGCTTTGGCTCGTCTTTTTCGAATCTCGTCCGGTGGCCAATTACGCGAGCGAGCAGCCTACGCAACTTAAGCGGGACAGCAAATACGAGAATGAAATCTGCGGCAATGATGTAACCATTTCCGTGCGCCGGTAGCTTTGCGCCGTCGCTGCCGTTGCAAAACAATCTTTACAAAAGAGCCGGAGAGAGAGCTTTTCAATTCTAACGGGCGCATCGCGCGTTCGAAGACTAATCAGGCGCTATTTACGCAACACTCGAAAGCGAGTTGCAAAGGACATAACGCAACCTCATCCTCCCTGAAATCCCCTTACTTGAAGTATCGCCTTTCTACATAGCTTTCACGAAGCGCCAGAAGTTACATAGCGTCCGGTGCTTTTTATGAACGCAGACGTACCGACACGCGACCTTACGATGTTTGAGTTGTACCCATGGACGAAAAGGCTTTTCGTCCTACACACTACAAGGTTTCCCTAAAATTCGTCAGCAGAACGGTTATGGCGAAGGGCCCCATATATCTTATAAGCAGGACAAAAATTCGACGCTCACTATCAAATCTGTTCCTGCGATGCAGTAAACTGAGAAACCTGGAATTCTCGTAGGAGGTGCGTCCAGTGTTAAAATTTTTGTATGCGCGAAAATTAAACAATTTAAAAGTAATTTCAAATCCTTTCAGCGAGTAACTGCGACGCAAAGTCATTACTTTTATTAGCAGTAGTTGGTAATCTTATTTAGTTGCATTTAGGCTGGTTAATTGAAGTAATTAGATATGTAATTTGATTTCATTACTTTTCAAGTAAGCTTAGTCAAGTATGCAGCCATGTACAAATACGAAAGCAAGTGAGTGCCATTGCTCACGCTTGTATAGTGTGGAGCGCACTGCGAAAGAAGAGAGAGAGAGAGAGAAAGACGAACAGAAAGGCAGGGAGGTTAACTAGGTGACGCCCGGCATGCTGCCCTACACGTGGGAAGGGGAATGGAGGGAGAGATAGAAAGTAGAGAGAAAGGAAAGGTTGCAGAGACTACACCATGCCGCAACATGCTTTGCGTATACCCCACGCACGTTTGGTCAGTGGTCACAAAGGCTTCAGCTGACTGTCCATATATCACGCGTCTGCATGCACGGTCTTTTTCCAAGATAAAATGATCCTAACGGCACAAAAATAGCTCGCGTCACCGTCTGCGTCGGAGGCACATTGCTGATCGACCCCTCTGTCTGCCGATCCCCCATGTGGGAGCGGTTGTTGCCAGTCCTTCCATAATATAGTTCCGCTTGATATCTTGTACCTGTTCCCGAGCCATCATCAGTGTACCGCGTGCTTTAACAGGAACACTACAGTCGATGCCTTTCGCTATAGAATCATGGTTTACGCGTGTTACCAACAACTGTCAGATTATAGGCAGTCTAGTGAAACTCGATGCCTTTAACTTCACGTAAGAACGGCTCCTAATGTTACCGCTACGCGAGAAATATTCCTTGACTGTATAGAACGGGGTCGAAATTTTCGAAGCTTATTTTATGAAAATCCGGTGGATTTTTTCTTCGCGTGTGTTTCTGAACACAATTGTCGTTTTTTTTTCCGGCCAATATTATTTTTCATGGAAGAATTGTTGTTTTTATCTTTTTCGGTGATACATGGTGCATCCGTGTGCTCAAGAGCCACGCATAGGTTACCTTGACTTGTTTGATAGCAAGAGACGCTTGCTTATATGTACCGGTAATTATGACACAATTGTCGTGTTTACAGCACTACTGCAATGTGAATTACTATCGTCGTAAAAAAAGTAACTGCGTAGAAATATAAAGAAAAACGTTAATACGCAAAAACAAAAATATAAACAGAACTTTACTGGCCTTTGGTCGCCTTTATGCCGGAATAACTTTATCTGGTTGTGACAAATGCAAATGTATATGTTGCCTGGGATACACCCCTCACTCCTTCACTGTGAAAACAGCAATGGCTCCACAAGACCAAAGCATCAGTTTGGAAAGGAAGAAAAAGTAGCCGTAGCAGATAGCCAGAAGGAGCCAGGTGCTGTCCGATCACGTAGTCAGGATGATGACGGCAACAATGGAACTGCCGCTGCGCGGTCGCGTAAACAGAGTATGACAGCTTTTTTTAGTCCCTTGCGCACGGTTGCTCATTGACGGTTACAAACGCACTCAGTACACCTTACATTACATGCCGTGAGAAAGCTGCTTAGCCAAATAGCAGTTCTGATACGGTCATGGCAGGCTGTGAGCAGAAAGCGCTGCAGACCAAGCTTGAACAAGTGGTGGAGCATCTCCGTCTGCGCCCGGCGTTTGTATGAAGTATCGGAGCAATGCCTAATCGACAGTTCCTGTTGTCTCACCGCACTCCAGCTGGCTTCTGCAGTTTGTTAATTCTATCTTGTGACCGATTGCAACTCGTTCTCAATTGGCAGCAAATTGTGCCCCACATCTCAAGGATACTGATTTTATTTCGGTTAAAAGTGAATTTCAAGAAATAAATTCGGCGAACGTTTGTTTGTTTGTTTGTTTTTTTCGGTTTAAACTGAAAGCTCTGCTCCCTAGCTACAGACGTTTCCTCTGAGCTTGGGAAATTTAAGACGCCTTCTCTCTGGACGGCTGAAAACCGGTTCCGCTGCCGCTCTCATCATTCATGCTATAACGCCAAGTTACGCAAAATGACAGCGAGCAATATGGCGACGCCCAGGGAGGCCTTATTGGAAACTTCTATCGAGACTTCATGGTTCCCTCGCGCTTATTAAAGGCTTGCGTAGCTTACTGCAATGTCTGTCCTCAATATGATATACACACAGAATACGACCAAACAACCGCGCACTTTATAAACTATAGGTCTGTTCGATTTGGCAGCACTCGCTGCACCTGTTGCGTACAGTTCTGTGGCGGTGCCGCGAGCGTGCAGCACCGCCAATTCCGGCAGTTCAAGTGCAACTTAGCACTGGCAGCTCCAAAACGAATGGCCGAGTGCAGGCATGGTCGTCTGCTAGCCTTGTCGCTAACAAATTGCAGCCACCTGTGTGCATCAACGGTCACCAGCATCCCGAACCAGGTGAAGAATTTTCAAGCAGCACATCGCAACCAAGTGTTGCCATGAACCAGCAAGTGCATGTGCACCTCCCGACAGCCAGCTTAAAACGCACGTGTGTTCTTTCACTGCACACTACTGAAGTGTCAGCGTGCATCATGATGCATGCACGTGTTCGCTTTTTAGACCTGGTGTCGAGTAGGCGTAGCCATTTCCTTGGCGAACTCAAGCACAGTTCTCGTTGTCGAGTGGAACGACTTGAATTCCTTCGCCGTCTGTCGCAACGCGCAAGCCATCGTCTGTTTCAATGGAGGCTGCAGCTGCACGATTTCGGCAGTGACTACACTGAGGAGGTGCACAGTTTTCTTAAACTTTTCCCGAACTAGACCTGCAAGCCGTCTGCACTTTTTGACACGAATGGCGTCGTGCAGACGGCGCCATTTCGCACCGCTGAAACGAATGGCGAAGTGCAGCACCGCGAGAACCAATTCTTGGGTTGGAGGCGAATCGCACGGACCTTATACTCGGTGTTAACTTCGCGCTGGGTTTTACAAAACCAACTTCTGGGAGTCTAAGTCACGTTCCGCTCAGTGAATAACATTTTCTACGAAATCGTCAACAACAGGTCAGAACGACTTTCCGTGTTTAAAAACTGACCGATCACCTCTCGGGAGGCCTGCATGGAGTGTTTAGACGGGAAAACTCTTGTATACTTCTATAGAGATGGCGAGCGACGTTTGAAAGGATAAGTGTAAGCATGCCACCGCCCCTTACAAAAATGCTAGCAGACAGTTTATAGATTTTCTATAGACTTTCTACGGACTGCCTGTGGACTGACTATGGAGAAATTTTGTGAAGGACCCGAGGAGGCGTTATACTTCAGGAACACCACACACACAGCGCAGTACGCGTCCGTGACTCGATCCGTCTGGCCGGGATGCATGCAGAGGTCCCACCTGACACCCACGGGAAATGCAACATATGCCCATCCACAACCTCGCTGTCAGACCAGCCTTTGTCCTAACCCGCGACTAGCACGACCGGCGAGACAAAGGTTTTTCAGGACTGAATTACAGAGGTAGCTATAGCAATGCAGGATAAATGATACTACGCAGACGCTATCAGCGGAAGGCCGACCTTCACTCCGCCTCTCAGTTCACCAATAAATTCCTCCTCCTCTTTCCCTGCGTCAGCGGGCACGGTTGTGATAAGGTCTGAGACGGCGGCGCGATACGGTAAGAAGCGAGCCATATTCATGGTTGCACGCGGCCGCCGCTTACCGGCTGCCCGCAAAGAACGCGACGCGCAGCGAACGGTGCACCCGGTCGAGAGCGACCGATTAGCCAACAGTCGCGCGCGGGGGGAATCGTTCCACCGCTACACCGAACTTCGGCTGCAAGTGGGGTTTGTGCTCGCTATCAGTGCTAACGGCAGAATGTATAATAAATAACATGCCGGCAGACTGGAGAGAGAATAGTGTGGGCGAATAGTGGAGAGGTACACGGTTGACAGGAGCTGATACGGGGTTCCTACATGGAGTTTAGAGTGTAAGGAGTGCCGATATACATATAGAAGCCGGAAAACAACCGTCACGTTGATCGGTGAGCGGCCTTAACTGCAAACACGAATATGCCTCTATGGGAATAGAAAGGGAGTAAGCTATCCTCTTACTCCTTTACAGCTCACTCCCCTCTTACTCCTTTCTAAGCTATCGCATTATGCCTCATTTACAGGGTGCGACAGTAAGCGAGCTCAAGTACTCGCCTGGAGCACGGCGCGGGTGACTCACATGTGGAGTTCACCGGCCAAGCTCTCCGAGTCGCCGCCATAGCAAACCGGGTGTGATACATGGAAATGGCAATAGAAACAGAAGGACCGCGGATATTACGAAGGCGGAAACTGCACAATCAGTTACGAGCTCAAGATTACCTATGCATGCACACTAAATAGCTATATTCAAAATGGAAAAACTCGAAGACTGCTAAGAAGACACTTAAAAACAGTGCCTTCCGTCGGGACGCCCTACCAAAAACGAAGCAGAAATTCAGCCTCCTCCATTGAGCCTGTCCAGCATTCAAGTCTTCAGATACCCTTCCAGCTTGAAATGGTGACGAAAATTAGACTCGAATTTTTAAAGGTTGCGAACTTCAAACGTGAAAAAGATAAGCGCTAACAGGGCCACCATGCTCAAACAAGGCATTTCTATACATACTGCGAGCTTATCCCGCCTGTATAATTGGAGTCGCTGTTTCTGATTATTCTCGTCCGCTTATTCCAGTCCTGAGCTGGCGCCATCGGCAAGTATATATACTTATCCCGAAGATCTCCCCACCTTTTCTTTACTCTTCCCCGTACGCTCTTATCTTTGATATGTCCATCTCTGACATCCTTCCTCCGACATATTCATCATTCTTGACCTCAAGCTTCGCTCCTATGTAAGAACAAACAAAGCATTTGCATTTATAAGCTTGCGGTTTGAATTTTTCAACACTTAAAACAAGCAGACTAAAAGGCAGGAGAGCTTTTCCCATGTATACGTATTTAGGACGACGTGAGGCCAGCCGTCGCGAAGAACATGCATGAAATTAAAAGGAAAAAAAAAAGTCATGATAGACGAAAATCGACCACAGTCTTTCTGGCCGCTTCGAAGAGCATTAATCAGACTGTCCCCTGTGTTCGGACCGGTCAGTCCAAGAAAAAAAGGTATTGCTAGAAAAATGAGCACAACACTGCTCCCACTACAGGCGTCACGCACCACCAGTCGCGAAATCACCGAGAGCTCAGGCCGTCCGCGCCAGTCATGTTCCCAGACGTCTTTACAGTAAAACCATTACCAGCCCAGCCCAGCCTGAAGGAGAAAGAGTGTGTAACGCAGACTGGTGGTTGTGGCGCTCACGAACGAGGTGGCGTAGATCGGGGGTGCAGCGGGGGTTAGGGCGGTTGGTGGGGGGGGGGGGGGGGGGGGGGAGGGGGGTAGTCAAAGGGGCAGCAGCAGAGGCAACAGCGCAACAGGGCCAAGGCTTCGCGGGCCGCGAACTGGCGCGCTGGTTGGCCCCCGCGCTTTTCAGGGGCCACCGATGGTCAGTGACCCCACCTCCCGAGACGGGTGGCACACGCTGGCCACGCGCTCCCCCTCGCCCTCTTGCCGCCGCCGCCACGCCTTCCTCCTTCTTCAGTGCTCACTCGTTTCCGCACTGTTGCACGTCGTACACTCCGAGGGCCAGACAGACACCCACTACTACCACGCCTGGGGATGAGCTAGTTGCATGCACTGGGTATATACGCGGAGAATGCATATGCATCAGTGCACCTCGGAGGCGACGTGTCCTTCGTTGAACTTCAGAAAGAGCGAATCACTTTCGTGCAGAAAAAATAATGTGTTTCGTCTTTTTTCTTTTTTTGTTCAAAGTTCTGTTTGCAGTTATATTTAATTACCAGAAGGCTTTCAAACATGGACGACTCCGCTACACACAACTGTTTCAGTACTGGGGGATGGGAAGTGCGACTTTTAACGGGGGCATAATGAAGGGTGCAGGCGGGACGAATGGTTTATTACGTCCACTCAAAAGTCGCGCTTGTCTTTCCTTCAAGAGTGTGCGACCAACTGGCCCGAAGATCTATATACCCTCATACATGTTTCAACAACGCATGGCAGGAGGCGTCGGAAACTGTAATGAACTTTTAATTTTATTGCCGCATGGTATCTGCTTAATCACTAGCGTAAAGCTGCGCCCACTCTGCGTTCAGTGTGAGCTCGTTGGTTCGTGCTGTAGAAATAAGGTTTCCGGCCCGAACGACGACACGGACACTACAGAAGACACTTGCCACACACGGAGCGCCATGCATCATAAACCTCCGCAGCACCATGTGGTCTTTCGTAGCACAGTTTGCCTGTCCCGAATCGATCGTCGAAATAAACTCACTGCTGTCAAGCATACGCCTCTAGGGGCCCTGAGCTACGCAATTGCTTTTAGCCGCCGAATATATTTGCTGTAAAGCTATCGGACATATCGGAATCGAGGCCCACGGTGCTTCACGGCAACTCTCCCGTGCTGTCGCTGAACTCAAGACGTTCATTTCGATCTTTGCGCAACACTAACAAGAAAAAGTTACAAGAAGACTCAAATATTCTAATCATATTGCTCTCCCTGAAATATAAAAGTAAAACATCAAAAACATCGCCGCAGTCAAAACGGCGGAAGCAAATAATGCGCGGCTGACACCATACTTAAGTCAGCATGCATAGCGGATGGTAACTGGCGCGTAGTGTTAGCAGAGTGACTGGCTGTAAATAATTAGGGAACATAATAATTACAGACTGCTGGAACTGGCGCGTAGATTTAATGCAAGCCCTCGCAGCTAACGCATGTAGTGGCCAGCCGGCGCTCGATCTCTCAGAGATAACAGCTAACGGCCCATTATCGAGTAGGAGTGGAAAGGGTGGCGGATGAAGAAGCCATATATATAGTAGGCCATTCACGCAACCAGCGGGACGCCTATGTCAAGTAGTGCGAGCAGCGGATATCGTTTTCGTCTTGCTTCACGTCCGACAAGCGTCGCTGTGCGGTGCTCAGACCTCGGAAACCTCTCGCGATGCCGTTGCGAAAAGGTAGGCGGCCACGCAAGAAGTAGCTTCCATTGTTTGATATCGGTGCGCTGGGACAAGGGCGAGTCCGTGGAGCTGTCGACGAGCGGCATCCCGGCATACTCTGGAGACATTAGCAGCTCTATTTTCCTGGAACGACAACGCACACCGTCGATGCTAAGCCCAAGGATCCAGCTGTAACGTTCCTGCATAACGCCACGTTGTTTTTGCTGAGCGCGTCCCCTGCTGTATATAGCCTCAATCACCGCCCCACGGAAACGAGAGCTGTAGACAGCGCTTTCCTCTTCTTACGGAAATGGTTTCGTTTGTTTTGACTTGGTTTATGGGGGCTTAAGGTCCCAAAGCGACTCAGGCCATGATGGACGTTGTAGCGAAGGGCTCCAGAAATTTCGACCACCTGGGGTTCTTTAACGTGCACTGACACCGCACAGTACACGGGCCTCTAGCGTGCCGCCTCCATCGAAATGCGACCGCCGCGGCCGGGATCGAACCCGCGCCTTTCGGGTCAGCAGCCGAGTGCCATAACCACTGAGCCACCGCGGCGGCTCTTTTAGAGAAATAACTGCGGGAAGATTTTATAGAGGGTAAAAGTTGGCACCTGCGTTAAAAGCAAACTGAAGTAGTATGGAGGAAAAACGCTAAGGCGCCCGTGTGCTGTGCGATGTCAGTGCACGTTAAAGATCCCCAGGAGGTCGAAATTATTCCGGAGCCCTCCACTACGGCACCTATTTCTTCCTTTCTTCTTTCCCTCCCTCCCTTATCCCTTCCCATACGGCGCGGTTCAGGTGTCCAACGACATATGAGACAGATACTGCGCCATTTCCTTTCCGCAAAAAGCCAATTATTATTATTATAGTAGCAAACAGCAGTCTGACGAAGCAAGCAAATTTAGTGTATGCTTGAAGAAGCATTGATCTGGAATCCCACTGGGCATCTCATTTGGGCGTTACAGTTAGAGAAACCACATGGTTCGAGTTACTCAGGGGCTAAGTTCGAGACAAAAGAAAAAGAAAAGAAATTAATGCAGAAAATTTACGCGTCACGCGGCAAAGAAAGCACACTTCCTACAGTAAAGCAATACACATGGTCGCGCCGAGTAACCACGCATCAATCCCGCGCTGCACACAAATGCCCGCAGACCGTTTCCCAGACAGACTCGTGCGGCAGGCAGCAAATGGTCCTCCTTTCCTCCTCCTCCAGAGGGAGTCTTTCCAAGGGCAGCGCGCATGTAAATGGCGTAATGCGGGGCGGCCGCGCGCGCGCAAACTTCGAGCCCCATTGCGCGCGCTTGTCTGGCCGCAACCCCCGCTCATCACTGTCCGTTCTTGGGAGAGAGAGGGCAGGTGCGGGGAAGGGGGCAGTGTATGCGTGCAGAAAATTGCATAGCAGCGAGCGAGCGGGTTAATGTCTCGGGTCGTTTTTTCTTCCGGCCACAACAAGGTGTATACCCAAAATGGAGATGCGCTGTAAACTAGAGTATATTTGCTCTCAAACAGCTTGCATCGAGCGAGCGAGCATCATTATACTCGCTCGTTCCCCCGCCGTCAGTTCCGTGCACTGTGTAAAAGGATACGGCCTCTCTCTCTCCCCTCCCTCTCCTCAGGCCAGCCCACTCGGAAACACGCGTTATAGTTTTGCTCGTGTCTCAGGTGTCGTTTGGGCCGTTCAACAACAATCTATATATGTGTGGTCACCCCAGCTCCTGTCCCGAAAAGTGACGAAACGGTGGTTGCCTTTCACGAGCGCAAAACTTGCTGCGCGCGAAATTTGCTGCCGAAAACAGTCGGAACCGGAAAAAATGATGAAGCAACCTGAACGAGACAAAACAATTTCTGGCCTTCTCACCTTCCCGCACCTAACTCGCCGCAGCACAAAGTTTTTGAGTGTTGAGTTAGGTAAGTTGCCCGAATGAAAATAATGGGGAAAAAGAGGCGATGCAAATAGCGTTGGTAAAGGAAAAGAAAGGAAATGACTTAGCCGCATACAGCAACCCTGCCGGGAAAGTAATGAAAAAAGGGAGGGAGGGGGGGACCACGGAGCGTTACAGATAGCAATTTTCTAAACTACTCCGGTCGCCACTTAATCCCCGCAGAGAGGGATGATTGCGACTGTAATCGCTGCGTACGTGACCGTTTTGACTGATCCTAACCATCCGTCGCGATGCGGCCCACAACGGTGATTATTTCTCCCTTTCGTGCACTGCTCTTTGTTGCTTTGCCTCTAATGTTTTTGTTTTGTTTTTTGCCCCTAAGTGTACGTACGCCAGTTTTTTTTTTTCGTATTCTGTATAGGGCCAAATCCTCCGCTTCTGTGTTCGAAAATCGTGAAGCAGTTTATGTCATAGCCACATTGCAGCCGTTCGAGGCATTTATAACAGAAAAAAAGAAGAGAAAAATAATAATGAACTCCGCACAACCAAGACAAAGATCTAGAAGAATATAATAATAATAATAATAATAATAAAAAATACCAGCCCAGAGTTTCGTGTTCGAATCCAGTGTGCAGTGTAGCGCAACATGTGCCCTGCAGCCTGAGGAGGGAAGCCGCGTTCTGAAAGCCGCGACCTCCAAACACAGCCACGTGAAGTACCACATGAGTGATGACAAGTGTACAGGCTTTAACGAACGCATAGATGCTTGCAAAACACAACTAAAAGGTTCTGTCAGTGCTGTCCCCAAAGCAAGCAGGCGAGGTAAAATAAAGGCACAGCGTCTACTCAGCCCATAACGTGCTCGGATACGTATCGAATCGTGGTGTGTTTCATACTCCCGCACTGTATCTATACATCATTGAGAGTGGGGAAGGGAGAGACCATTGCAGTGCAAAGGTCTCTCCCTTTTTCTCTCTCAATGATGTATAGATATGCAGTTGACCCTCGTTATAACGAAGTTGAGGGAATCCAGCGTATACTTCGTTATAGCCGTAGCTTCGTTATAGCCAGTGTTGACCGAGCTTCCAAGGGAAATTGTCATTCCTTCGGTATATCCACTATTTCGTTATAAACCGTTTTGTTGCAACGAGGTTAGACTGTATATCGTATACCCCCCGCCTTTTTATTGTACCCAGCAAGGCGTAATATTAACTTCATCCCTTCACCTGACTGCGTCGTTTCGTATACCCATCCTGTCACTCAAAAGACCACTGGCTATGCGTTCAACGTGTTACTTGTCTTTCTCAAGTCAATATTTCGTTTTGTCCCACCAGGGCACTATCAACGTACTCATCATTGTGTAGTCATGTGGCAGCAAGCTGCTTCCTTTTTCTGTGAGCTACACATCTCAAATAAACATTATATTCGTTATATGAAATTTAGATTACACTTCCTCTACCAAAACGTGGCTCTTTTCGTTATTTCCGACGCATATGGCTTCTTCGGAAAGTTTGTAATATGATGTCTATGCTAACGTCGGAATATACATATAAAATGCACAGCAGGAATGCATTCAATGCTTTGAATTGGTATTATCGTTTTTGTTGTTGTGGTTGTTGGCCTCTGGTGTAGCGGCACATACCCACAGTGGTGGATTGGCAGGGTGCTTTGACGACAACCTCTTAGCTTCTTCTTCTTGTTCTTCGAAGCCCGCCTGGACGACACTGCATGCTATTCTCTTCCAAAGCGTACGGGCGGAAAACCGTGTACGTCGACGCGTATTACCGCGCGCCTCACATTTTAAAAGGAGGAATCAAATTCAAATTCACATCGATCCACCTGACAGGGAATAGTGAGCTCAATCCAGGTTTGGAAGTGGCCTGCTTTATCTCGCTCGCAAGCAACTATGCTAGAAGAGGCTAGCAGTCACTAACCTGACCGTAGCTTCAGTTAGGAGGTGCAAACTGCTACGTGTTCACCTGCGCGGATTGTTTAGTGGGCCGCACACGTACCGTCGTCGCTCGAGCGGAGCGATAATCGCAGTGGACATCGCGCCTATCTGCGTGGGTGGCGCCGATTGAGGAAGCGCCCGCACAAGAATCCCTGATGAAACAGGCGCGGCTACTCGCCGTCGGACGCCTGCCCTGCAATCCGAAAGAAAATGAGCTCCCTCTTTCTGTCACGTAAAATGCACTTCCGTGCATCGTATACCATGCATGCAGATTTGAGACGTTTTTAACATACCGGAGACGGATTAGCGGAGACGTGTACCGGTTTACCGGATCCCTCCTGCGCAGTCAGGGTGAGCCACTGCGCATGCGCAGGAGGGGTCCGGTAAACCGGTATACGTCTCCGCTAATACGTCTCCGGTATGCTAAAAACGTATTTTATCTCATGAAGGAAGTCAAGCAGATAAGAACAAACGAGGAAACAAAAACAAGCCGCACGTTTCTCGTTACGAGAATCATGTGCAGTAAAACACAAGCACTAGCTCTCACTAAAGGCAGTCCCGCTCCGCGTATTTTAGAACAGCTGACGAAGGAAGCGATTTCCAGACATTGTAAACGCCACTGGTCTAGCAAAGCACCACTTGTCACTTATGGAAACAGCCATCTACGGTTCCTTGTAGTCTTGGGGAGTCCATTTGAGATGAGCCGAGCGCGTAAAAAACAAGAACACGTGACAAGAGACGAGACAGGGCGGGCGCTACTCGCAATTAAGAAATTTAGTTAAGGAAACAATGTATCTCATCCATCGCGAAATAGAGTTCCTATAACGGCCGCGGCACCCCACTAGTGCGGGAAATTCGCTCGCGCATCGAGCGCCTCGCGCAGAGAGGTTGTGCCGTGCGTGCACAGTGGGTGCCCGGTCACTGCGGCATCGCCGGCAACGAAGAAGCTGACGACCTCGCGACCGCTGCACACCAACTACCTGCCAGCGATCTGCCCCTTGCGCTGGAGGACGTGCGTGCGGCCATCCACGACCATCTCCGAAAGCAGCACCCCGACCCACGCATCGCGGGAGGTGAGCGCATCGACAGTGTCACCGGCTGTCGCGCACTTACACGGTCACAACGTGCAATGATCCTCCGCGCGCGCATTGGCTGCGTGTGGCCCGGGGAACGACGGGTGCGTCACGGAATCGCGACGAGTGATGTGTGTGACGGATGCGGTGCAGTAGAAACTCTAGAACACCTGCTCCTTCGCTGCTCCGCGTTCGCCGATGCTCGTCGCGATATGCTCGCGGCCTATAGGGCGCAGGGCATACTACCAGACTCCATCAAGACGCTATTGTGGCCGCAGGGCAGTGCGCGCACTCGTGAGCGAACTTTGGTGAGCCTCTGTGCATTCCTCGAACACACGGGCTTGACGTCCCGTCTGTTCTCCGTCAGGTAGTTACACGCAGTGACCGAACGCTCCGCGAGTTCTACCTTGAACGATTAATAACTGGACGCCCCACTCCAGTTGTAACCAACACAGTGCTGTGCGCGTGTGTGATTTAATACCTCTAAAATGAACTAATCACGCGCACAACCTGGACACATTTCTTATTGTGTAAATAGTTTTGTACATATTACTTCTCCCCCTATCCTCTCTTCCTGTCCCCTCACCTCTTTAATTTCATTTCTCCATTCTGCCTGCTGTCCTTTATTTCCGCTGCCCCAGCTCAGGTGCTTCAGTATCGATGGCAGATGCCGGGGCTAGCAAAAATCTTTTCCTTCCTTTTTTACTATCTTTTTTTAATAAAACCACTACCACCACCATAATGGCTAATGACTCGTGCCCCAAGCTGCTTGTTTTTTTTTGTTCTTGTGCAGTGCGGCTGAGTGGATTCATCTATGTATATATTTATCTTCAATCAAGTCCTTTGCTCCGAGTAGCGCCTGTCTTGTCCCGAAGAAAATTGTTCCACATCTCGCATGCCGGACCTTCGGCATGCGAGACGTGGACGCTTCCATTCCGCCATGACTGTTTCTTTTTACAGCATGGTATTTATTACACGCGCCATGACTGTTCGATTCGCGGAAGGGAATGAAGGCGCGTCTAGCGAATGCACAGACGTCTAAGAAACGTATCCTAGAGATATGTACTGAGCCGCGCATGTATAATTTAATTATAAGAATGTAAATTACAGATATCCCAATTAAGCGAGTAGCGAAGTACGTTTCCGGTGAATTTCCTTCTCCCCCTTATCCTCTCTTCCTGTCCCCTCACCTCTTTCATTTCATTTCTCCATTCTGCCTGCTATCCTTTATTTCCGCTGCCCCAGCTCAGGTACTTCAGTATCGATGGCAGATATGCGGGGCTACCAAAATCTTTTCCTTCCTTTTTACTATTATTTTTAATAAAACCACTACCACCACCACCTTCGTGCATGGCATGCAGTCATAGCGCCATCATGCGGCACCCACTGAAACTCCTACACGAAATTTACGGCGATGGTCCAGCAAATGGCGCACGTCTATTGAATGCACAGATGTGTTGGAAAGGTATCTTCCAGTTATGTACTGAGGCGTTCATGAATAATTTAATTATGAGCGTGTAAATTACAGATGTTCCAGTTAAGCGAGCAAAGAAGCCGCGCCCGATACACCATAGCTTTCGCTCTCTAACCAGGTATAACAGTAGTTAAACCACATCAATTTTTGCCGTTAGTAAAGCTTAATTTGATTCGATTTCAAGAAGCGTTATCTACACTTTATCGTACTTGTCAAAGGGCGACTTGTTCCACTGGCAATGCCAGTCAGTTGGAAAACTCGGTTTTAGCAAACCCTCGGCATCCTTAATTCCCACGAGCTTCAGGATGTCCACACTTTTTTTTACACTTTTGTGTGGACATCCTGACACAAGACATAAAGACACAAGACATAAAATTCGGCCATTCGGGACTTGTATAAATAGTTCAGAAATTAAACATGAAGGGGCTAGTACTCGCATCTTATCGGATATATTTCCACCGACGCACTGCCGATGAGAACCGCGCATAGTAAGCAGCATTGCAGCGCCTTGCGTGTTGTCATGCTCGGTCGCAAAGGCAGGCATGCAAGCAGCGTCTGGTATTGCGACCAAATAACGCCTTCCACAGAGCCCCACCCCTGCCTCGCATGCATGCAAGAGTACACTCGTATTGGACTCCGTGATCCGTGCTTGGTTCTATAGCGAAAACAAGGGGACTAGGCAATCTCTCCTGTCCCCGCGTCTTCCCTTTTCTCCTCGTTCACCCGTATGATTTAGGGAAGCTCTTACAAGTACCAGGCTCGGAAAAGCGCGCCAAATATTTGAGAGGAATGATGAAAACTTAACTCCCCATGGTGAGGCAATTTCCGATTTTCTTTCAGTTTTGTCAGAATACGATCCGCCAAATAAAAAAAATAAAGGCAGCAAAAATAAGTTTGCGCCTCGTGTGCTTTCTGTTTTGAACAATGTTAGGCAACCCATCGAGACACTCTTGAAACTTCGCGCAAAATAGGCAAGATGAAGGGGGTGGAAGGGGGGGGGGGGGGGCAAAGGATGCGAGATAGCAGCAAATGCGATGCTGAGGACGAAGTTCCTAATGCTTTTTTCTTCTTTTGTCACATTTCCCCATTCTTTCCGTCAGCACGGAATTCACCGCGAAGAAATCCCCAGGATGGCGCCCTTCAATTTCCGCCGGAAATACTTCGAGGTTCGCGCAATAAAGCCGGAGATTAGACAACAAGAGTGAAACTGCCATCTTTGCCCGTACATTGCCAAGTGAGAAACCAAGCCTATTTCCCAACTTCGTCGACGCCTATTCCATATCCTACAATGTGATCTGTCTCTCGGCTGAAGGCTACCGTCGAAGTATGTGATCGCATACCAATACATGTAAAATCTTTGCTTTCATCGAAACTCTCGGGCCGCGAAGACGAATGGGCGCATTCGCGTGAACAGGTATACCACATCCGATGAGATGCTCACAATGTGCGCCATAGGCTGTGCGCTTGTTTTGATGACGTAGAGTTGCCCAGAAAAGTTTGCGCAACATTGAAATCACGAAAAAAAAAAAACTCGAGTGCTTCGCAGAGTATGCATGCAGTAAGAAAATGATCTGCTGTGCTCTAATTCTCAGTAGTATTTCTATTATACAGCAGCACTAATTCCCTGCGGAGCGTACTGCACTGTTCAATATCACACCGCGGTTCAAAGCGGGATGAGATTCGTCTACTTTGAAGCTACCCGCCGCGGTGGCTCAGTGGTTAGGGCACTCGACTACTGATCCGGAGTTTCCGGGTTCGAACCCGACCGCGGCGGCTGCGTTTTTATGGAAGAAGAACGCTAATGCGCCCGTGTGCTGTGCGATGTCAGTGCACGTTAAAGATCCCCAGGCGGTCGAAATTATTCCGGAACTCTCCACTACGGCACCTTTTTCTCCCTTTCTTCTTTCACTCCCTCCTTTATCCCTTCCCTTACGGCGCGGTTCAGGCGTCCAACGATACATGATACAGATACTGCGCCATTTCGTTTCCCCCAAAACCAATTATTATTATTATTAATTTGAAGCTCCCGTGCCCCAGAAACTAGTGTTGGCATCAGTACGTACACCAGCAGTAAGGCTGTGCATCATTTGAGGGTGCTTTGTCATACCCACAAATTCTGAACCGGCGAATTTTTCAAAGGGAAATAGTTTATGAACGCAATTTTTTCACATATCACGAGATTTCGCTAAAACAATCCCTATATCATAAAATCTCCGCACGACAGGCTTGCATTTTTTTTTGCTGTTAAAATTTTTGCCATCGTCACAAACGTTGCACATATGTTTTCTATGGCAGCCTTAACTGCTCGATGCGGGCGAAGGAAACATTTTAAAAGAAATGTTTTCCTACGCATCGGAAGAATGAACAGTTACAATATTCCATATTTACCTGACAATTAAAACTGATGCCCCAGAATCCTGGACTTGAATCTGCAAGTTACGTGACATGCATTTACTTCATTCATTCCTTTTTTTCACAGTTGCTTGATTACATGCCATGCAATACTTAATCTATTCGCTTATCAAAATTCACTGGCTTGTATTTTTTACAGGCGGTGCCGAGTAATACGCTGAATAAGAGCCGGATCAGGGGATCTGAAAACGACTCCGTGTGTGCTTTCCCCCGTCGTATGCCAGAAGGGTAAGCCCACCTGCTCCGCAAAGCCCCCGAGTTCATCTGCTTGAAATGCAAAAGAAAAATGAGACCTATTTTTAATGCAGAAATGCACTGCATGGCTTGCATGCGGATGTTCGTCTACTGATGGTACGTGCAGGCATAGAGGACATAGGAAACAGTGAAGAGCAGCAGTTTTTTTTTTTTTGCTTTTTCAAGCGTATACACACTGCAGGCATGGACGCGCACGTAGGAGGACAGGTTATCCAATAAGCTGCACTTATGGAACGCTACTGCAGCACCCAAAAGGGTCAGTTTGTAAAGGCGTATTGTAAACGAAGATTAGTAAACGTCAGTGACATACATGGACTTGTATTGGCACTCGGTGGGAACACATTTCTTAAAGAGTTGACGCGGTTCGCAGTAAATTTTCCCGGATATTCTTGCAGAAAAAGTTCACCGTTTCTTTTCTGCAGAGCCTCTTAGGACGCGAGATTATAGTGACGTTACGATGAGGTCACGTACAGTATAGATGAATTTAATTAAACCGCATAGGTTGCGTCCCTCCTCTCGTTGTCATGGCCGTTTATTAGCGCTCTTTGATGTGCTGCTGTCACAGCAAGGCAACCAGCAAATTAAAAGTACTAGGTATGGAGCAGGATTCTGAGAATCTTATCACGACAAAAGCCTTCACACGAGACGTATCAACGCTGCAACAACAACGATGAAAAGGCTTGCTTTCAGTGCGCGTGCACACGCGCTTGGTGGCATCATGCAGAGATGCATCATCGATGTGGCCTTTGGAAACATCCAAATATAAATACTGCAATAGAAACCAGCTGCCTCAAGTAGCAAAAGCTCTTGCTACAGTTTTAAAATGTCCGACAAAGTCGAGTGTATCAAAATGTCCGACAAAGCTGACTTCCTTTGAACCGCTTTCAATCAACAGCTATGTTCCTCTTGTTCAAGCTTTTTGATGGGTTCCTGCGCTTTTGCACGGAAAAGATAAGCCTTAGATGTGAACCTGTGAGCCTCAATGCGGTTCGCTAGTGGATAGATTGCAAGCGCCGATGGGTGTATCTGAGCTAATAAATAAACAAATAAATATATTCCAGAGAACGACCCACGAAATCCGAAGACCTATATGATTGTTTAGTGTGTGCGTGCAAGATATTGAAGGAGTGCTCTGGCATACAGCAGCCATCAAGAAAGGTCCATGAAGAGCCACATGGCAAAAAAAAGTACATAATGAACGTATAGTTCTGAGAACATGTAAGGAAATAGCTTACTCTATCATCGGCTTATTGACGACACTCTAGTTGAACGAATTTAAATTCAAGGCCATTCAAATGTATTTATTCACACTATGTCGAGCGTCCCTCTTCGTTAAGGGTGGTACGACTAACAAGGAAGGCTGAGACAAAATGATGGTATACGAGTGGCAGTGTACTGCTCAAGACATATTACTGGAAGCCATTCTGCTCATCGTCTACGAAGAGGAGATGGCGTAATTACTGATCTGGTAAATGTCTAGGATGTCCAACGATAGCAGCAGCAGTGCATAACGCATGCATCGTTCCGTTTGCGACAGGGAGTATACGCTGCGCTATTCCTATCATTTTCGGTGAATTTGTGACTAAATCATTTCACAGCAGACAAGGTTGAGGCTTACGTTTTTGCCAGTATTTACGAACAAATTTAAATGTTGCATTACAGTACAAAGGCAAATCAAGTTTGCAGTAAGAATAGATTCAGTGTAAATTAATCTGAAGGTTCAGGGGCAGATACAGCGAGAATAGAGTACCGAGAGACTACTTAAAAAAAAAATATTCTTGTATTTTCGATAATGACGTCTGAAATATTAGTTTCAATAGTGTGAGTGGCATTCCACAGAATATGCTATTCCAAAGCATCACACTCGACCCCAACAACCATCAACTGTGACTCGATGATATGATTCATGCTGACGGGATTTAATTCAAAGTAGCATTCCCCAGAACGGACGCTGCAGCCTAGATATATCGCATTAAATGCAAGCTGCCATGGAATTGCACTGGAATGACGTGAGCCATCAACAGGACAGCATTTCAAAGCTCGATGCAGGTTTAGTATTCCAGATTAAATTTGATTCTCTGCGGCGCCAAGCAACCCGGTAATCGGTTAAGGCTTGGAGTCGTGTACACGAAATGCTACCTGCTCGAGATGGGAGTTGCGACCAGCCCAAACTGTTTGCAGTGCAATATTCCAGAGAAAACTATTCGTATTCCTTGCGAGTGTCATCACTGCACTGGCGCCATGAGAGCACTTGAATCTACCGTCGGACGACTGGATTCTCACCATCTCTCCGAGGAAATTATCTTGAGCGCCCGGGCGAAAGTCACTTGATGGCTGGTGCGCGACGAAGGCTGTTCTCAAGTTTTTATATGAGACAGGCCTATAGATAACCGTCTCTGAAACACGCCTGCGCTCTGTGTCTTGTCTACACGATTAACACTGCGGACCACGCATGGGCATACATGTGTGTGCCTGAAGCCCACCTCTGAAAATGTGCTTATAGACTGCCCCATTACGCTGCAAAAGTTGCATGTGCATACGTGTGTGAGCTAGGACGTGTGTACCCATAGAAGCCCATCACTGAATCCACGAGCGCACGTGTGTGAGTGTGACAGACAGCGTGCGCTGCACATTTGAATTCACGCAAGAGATGAGCACAGGGCAGTTTGCACTGTACGAGTCACTCTACGCAACTCATTTGGTTTAAGATCACTTTCCATTCAGACTCCGCACCACTCTATTTCCTCCCTTTCCCCTGCGTGTGGCGGCAGGCTAGGATCGCGTTTCCAACGCCTCTCTCCGCCTTTCCTCTCGTTAAACTCCTACCCCCCCCCCCCCCTCTCTCTTGGCGCTGACGCAAACAGGCTTCCAGACGAGCGAGCTCGGTGTTTCGTTTGAGCAAAAGTGATGATATAGAAAGTGGAAAACAGCACTGACAACACACATCAGGGCACTCTCCTCCCACTTCGAAGTTTATCTTGTCAGTGCGCTTTCCCTCTTCCTAAACTATAAATACCACGAACCACCTAGTCCCACAAATCCCGAAGAGTGAGGGCAACACGAAAAGCACAAAAGGCTTATCTGCATACCTGCCAAATGTACGCGAGCGTGCAATGGTTTTTATTTTCATTTTTGTTTCGACATGCTGCGCTGTTCCGCGAAGAATGGCCCTATATACAGCTAGAGCTCGCTCTTTCCGCTATAGAGTCGGCACACCGGCACTCGCCTTTGGCACTCGCATGTTCGTATTCGTGAGGTTACTTTGCCTACCTCTGGATAACGAGCAGCATGCGAGAGTTCATGCGTAATTTATACGTTCTATTTGAAGCAGGGAGCATGCAGCGTAGGCACTCGAAGATAATGGTTCAACTTGAGAACTATAGAGCGTTACAGCGATTCTCTGCGTCCCCTTTAAAAATCGCCATTGCGCCGTATAGGTACACCGCAGAACGCGAATAGGAAACGAATGGCGAGTACGCGGTTGACACATCTCAGACAGCGCAGATACGTCCTCCACTTGCACGCGCAGTTACATACTATGCGCAAGTGACGCGTCCCAAGCATACTCACCGGTGACGCAAAGAGGTGTGAAAGAAGACAGAGCCCTGCAGTCAGCAGCGAAGAGGGGCGCGCAAGCAAGCGCGTTCCCGAGCAGCCATCGTAGGCGCCGCTCGCGCACCGTAGCCGGGATGCAAAACAAGCCAGCCGCAGCGCCATCTTTGAATCCGGGGCTCCAACCGCCGTCGGCGAACAACACCCCGCGCTTGGCCGCTCTCTCATCTCTCCCTCTCCCCCGCTCCGTGCGGCTTCTACTCGAGCACTGTCTGGACTAGAGCGCGGCGTCTGCAGTTGTCGCGCGGCTATGCTGGCATATCCGCGGATTCTTCTCGCCGGCTGGCTGGGCGGCGGTAAACACGCGGCTGGCGGGCATTCTTTGGCGGGAGAATGCCGGCGAGGCGGCGGCGGCGCGCTGCTGCCGGAGTGGCAGCGGTGGCGCTGTCCTGGCTGCGCGAGCGACAAATTAGGAATATTAATTAGACCGCGCCTGCGTGTTCGAGCCGCGCGTTTTTTTTTTTCTCTCCCTCGCTCCTCGCGCAGCTGGCGTCGGGAAGGGAAGACGGGCGATGCTTCTGTTCGCGTAGGCTAAGATATCGATCCCGCACGAGCGAGCTGCGGAGGGAAGGAGGAGAATATTAAGGGGGAGGACAGGGCATTGTGCAAGCGGCGGAGGCACTAGAATAGCGCCACAGGATTCCTCTTAAGAGGTCCCGAGGAAGAACAAGCCGCAGAGTTCTCAACAAGGACCAGAGGCGAATTTGTGGGGGGACTCCCCCCCCCCCAATGCGAGGAATTTTACATAGGAAAACTTTGCTAAACCCCATTTTTTAGACGAAAACAGTCTGAAAAACGCAAGGCTCTAATGGGATGCCCCCTCAAAGAGTAATCCATTAATGTGCCCATGACATAACCCCCCCCCCCCCCCCCCCCCCTGCAAGTTCGGCTTTATCATAGCTGTGCAGTGTCCATTGCTCTTCGTTGTCATCTATACACGGCGTATGGACAAAGGTTGGCGCTATTTGCTTTTTTATATTTATCACAAGTTGCACATCGGTCCCTGTATCCTACCCAAGTCCCAATGCCAGGTTAACAAAACAGGTTTTAATGAGAAATAGGTAGAAACACAATAGATAAACTCTATACTATTTTCATTGCATTACACACAAGTGCCGCTAATTTTATGTGTGCAGGAAACAAGTTCGAATTGCGCGGACACCCAGTAGTGCTTCAGGGTCCTTAGTTATCGGCTTCGGTCCTCGCACTTGAGATCAATGTTATCGTATACTAACTGCTGGTCAAACCACAGTGCATCATGCCGGCCGTTCTTCCAGGATACTGTGTTCCCCCACCCACTAGAGACAGCGGCAGGATGCATCATCTGTTGGTAACCGTCGGCATATTTAGGGAGTGTGTCACCGGACGTTCAGTAAAGCGCAGGCGGTGGCGCGGAAGGGGGTACACGCGCTGAAAGGTTTTCAGAAGGTACTCACAGCTCTAAAAGCGAAGCTCCTCTCTTGGCGAGTCCGAAGAGGCGAACACTTACCTGTCAAGGCAGCCGGTTCGATGGAGAAGGCACTTAGCCGTACAGAGGACCGGTGCTAAAATGTACTCATGGTTAACGAGCGCAAAAATAAGACGAAGACGCAGAGAAGACAACACGACACAAGGGCTCACTCGCAATTGAACGTTTATTCGAAAAAAAAAACAGCAATATGTACACAAAAAGGCGAAAATACAAAGAAGCAAGAGACTAAGGTTCAATGACGCCGCACCAGGAATCTAAATCAGGAACGGATTACACGCGCATCAACAGGAGATCTATGGCACGAAGGAAGAAATACACGGGACAAAATCAAGTATCGCCAAGGAAAGCTACTTCATGGCTTGTTAGGGTGACTGACGGGGTGCTAATGCACATGTCGGTTGATTTTGCGATGTACTTAATACGCTTCCTTTAGCTCAGCTCGCCTGTGAATTCATTATGGTGTGTAAAAAGAACAGTGGTGTTCTCAAATTTTGGCGCGCATCGCTTACGTTTTCCTAGCGGGCCACATTCCCGGCAGTGGTCAGACAGGTTAGAGCGGTCTGGTGGTTAAAGGAATTCCTATGCTCCATAGGGCGTATGTTTAAGCAGCGGCCGGTTTGGCCGTTGTAAGCACGGCCGCGTGTCGTCGGAATTTTGTAGACTACATTTTTACAGCATTCAACATATTTGTTACCGTGCTTGATATGCCACACACTTTGCTGACGGGACGGGCTGTTGCATCCGCCCGTTTTTGGACGGCCGCGCACAGACGGGAAAGCATGGCAGGGACGGAGGAAACGACGTCGACATCACAGCGTCCACCTACATTTTTCAGCCAATGTGAAGTTCTTAGAATGTACGGGATGACAGCAACCTTTTTTTTTTTTCCGCGCTTGTGCCCACTGCTGGCTGTGTGGGGCCTGATAGAACTTGCAAGCCTCTCACATAGACTTGAGAGGGCCGCTTCAAGGAACCCCGATGCTCTCAGCCTAGCTACCTGTTCATGAAAAGCTTTTTGGGCATTGTGCAGGCATGATTTTACGAGGGCAGATCTCAGAGAAGAAACGGCTACACCATGTTTAATGGTTTTTGACTGAGCAAAAGAGTAATTCATCAATGGTTTTGAGCTTCTGGGCGCGTAACACCAGCGGACAATGATCAGGCAAAAAGTGCAAGTTCGGATCTAAACACTGAAGGTTTTGCTGTTTTGGAAGTTCAAAAGTGACGGACAGCCCAGAGCTATATTCCTTGAAGAGGTTTAAAATATCACCAACGCTCCTATTGAGGTTGTCTATTTTTGTAAATAACAGAAAGTCACCAACATATCTAAATATGAGAAAGTGAAGGTCACTAAGGTTCGCTTTTATATTGCTGCCAATACGACTCAGAAAAATATCGCAAAGAGTGGCCGCAACGGAAGAGCCAACCGAAATGTACCAACCAGCCCCCATTTGCCCTCTTCTGGAAGAGCCAATACATTTACCACAACTTTGAACATAGAAGTTATTGCACCAACCCACAAAGGTTGACCGCAGATAAAAAGACAGTAATTCAACGAAATGCTCAACCGACGTGCCACAATTTTATCTGAAATTGATTTCATCATTGTTTTCAACGATGCAGCGCTGGACGCATTCCAGCAGGGCGTTGGGTTTGAGAGAATAAAATACGTCTTCAATGTGTATGCTAAAGGACAGACATCCACCAGGGTTTTGATCCTTTAGGAACTGCACAACGTGCTCCAAATTCCGCTAAAAAATATGTTAAATCCTGTAAGAATGCAGTCTACAAAATTGCGACGACATGCGGCCATGCTTACATCGGCCAAACCGGCCGCTGCTTAAACATACGCCTTGTGGAACATAAGAATTCATTTAACCAAGACCGCTCTAACCTGTCTGACCACTGCCGGGAATGTGACCGGTTAGGGAAATGTAAGCGATGTGCGCCAAAATTTGAGAACACCACTGTTCTTTATTACATAACATAATCAATTCACACGCGAGCTCAAGGCAGCGTATTACATCGCAAAATCAATCGACGCGTGCATTAGCACCCCTTCAGTTACCCTAACAAGCCATGAAATAGCTTTCCTTGATGACACTTGATTTTGTCTCGTGTATTTCTTCTTTCGTGCCGATGTTCACTGCATTGCTTTTAGGCCCCTTGTCGATGCCCGTGTAATCCGTTCCTGATTAAGATTCCTGGTGCGACGTCATTGAACCTTAGTCTCTTGCTTTGTATTTTCGCCTTTTTGTATACATATTGCTGTTTGTTTTTTTCGAATAAACGTTCAGTTGCGAGTGAGCGCTTGTTTCGTGTTGTCTTCTTCTCTTCGTTTTTTTGCGCTCGTTAACCATGAATACGTACCAACTAGCCGAACTTCTCACGTTAACGCTAAAATGTACAGCTCATAGAGAGAAGTATCAATGCCTTTATGGTTGGAATTTGACGCGAAAAATTATCCGCGAGACTTGGTAGATTTTCACTGTTATTTTTAAAGATAATGCTTTCCGATAAGTTTGCTTTATTTCGTGCAGCTGCAGTAACAGAAATGTAATCGCAGGAACCAACTAGTAAAAAAAATATCGTAGTTAATATTTCATGAAGGAATGAAACAAGTACGGCGGCGGACAAAGCGCCAATTTTCTTCAAACTGTCAGGAAAAAGAAATCGACTACATTACTGCTCTTAAGAACTAATAGATTGTATTCACGTGACGTCACGAGCGCCATTTTGTTGTCCAGCGCCTAGCTTCAGCAGTGCAGGCCGGAGCAGGAGGCGGCACGTAATTCCATTAGACACGCCCGTAGCCTTTCACCATGCTTCACATGCAACAAAATGGCGACCGCTTTGAAGTCAGTGAATACTCTCTATAATGCAAGCTGGTTCGTTGCAACCTCACATTACTTTTGTTGCCGATTTCAGCACACTATTTCTGGCTTAAGTGCGGGCTTTCGAGGAGGGAAATCGCGGGGAAATAATACGACGTTACTCGCAGACCTAAGCAATTTGGGTGCTTAATGGTTATGATCAGTTTCTGGCCTCATACATTATGAAAAAAAAAAAAATTCGCGTGTTGATGGAATTGCATAACCAGGCCTGGGGTGCGGCCTGATCTCGGTGACCAGAACCGACAACGCACTCCCTCACCAGAGCAGGATTTGGCCACCCTGGTGCAGTACTTGGCCACAACCTTCTATGACCTTCTATGATCAACACGAGTTAAAACCAATGGCTCACCGCACTCAACAGCTCCGAAATGTTTCTCAAGCCGATGCTCCTCCAAGGCTACCACTAAGAACGTGAGAAATGATTTTGCTCCGCTAAACCAATTTGGGTGAAAGTGATGCGTGTAAATGAGCAAGCAAAAGTGTACGCAAATACTGCAGCCCGCAGAATTATTGTGGTCTTTTATTTGTGTAA
Organism: Amblyomma americanum; assembly: GCF_052857255.1. NCBI lineage: Eukaryota > Metazoa > Arthropoda > Arachnida > Ixodida > Ixodidae > Amblyomma > Amblyomma americanum. The sequence goes on from NC_135502.1 coordinate 40,321,453, forward strand.
AACATCACTGAAAGTTACGTACTTTCAACAGTTTGAAATTTCGGCTCCGAATATCTGAAGTTTGAAACAGGGACCAGAAATCTTTCAATCACACCTGCTGAACAGTTTGAACCGGACAAAAGTGGGATCTTAAATTTGACACAATGCTGCACAGTTATTTCAAAACAAATGCTTAAAAATCCAATTGAAGCTGAGCTCACAGCATGACACCGAGTGCAACTTGAAGCGTCAATTTTGCACGTTTTGAGCATGCGAACCTTTTTTTATTATCGTGCAGTTCATTTTGCATATATTTTATACATAAAGGGCACCTAAACCAAAATATCGCTTTTTTTTTGTTGTAGCGAATTAAATTTAAATTTAGGTCAGTGCAAAGATTCCCAACAAGATTTTTGCATTCCCTGCGACGAAACGGCTCGCGCCTGGCGGCAGAAACCGTCTCAGCTTCAGTTCCGTCCAACGTGCGATAAAAATAGGCAATTCAATAAAACTGACTCATAAACAGAAAATGATGTGCGTGTTCGGGTTAAGAGCGATTTCATCATCGTACAAATCTGCAACCTTGAGATGCTCAGAAATCGGCGATTATACTCTTTCTGAGTCCTTAGTTTCCTAAGTCATACTCGTATGAAGTTACGAATTTCCTGCCGATTCTTCTTGTTTGGTAGGAGGCAAGGAGTTAACATAACCTTCAATTATAGACTGTCACCAAAAAGGACATATCGGCTGTTTTGAAAGACGGAAGATAACCTCTAGACGGCTACTTTGCGTAGGCTCACTTTAACTCAGAACAACACCTGCAAGAAAACTAACCTTTCCGATAGCAATCAGCCTTGTCGAGCAAGCAACGGCATAATTGCTTCGGTCTACGTTCTATATATGCCGATAACAGAATCAGGAACTCCAACCACACACCACTAGAGCAGGCCGTCCTTCGAGATTACAAAGGTTCTGACTTAAGGTTGAAATATAGCTGTGAAAAACTTCTATATTTATCTTTGACACTCACAATAGTAGCGCAACTAATGAATGTAGAACTCCGGATGTCCCGTGCTCGGAGAAACAAGCAGATCCGCGAGCTATACATACTCAGGCGTTCGTTGCCCGTATGCGATTAGCTTTGCGGTGAAGCAATCATGTAACGTAACTGCTTGCTTGCCGTCTCGGGATCTTTGCAAAAATGCGTGAGAAATGTTACACGGTAAGTTACGCAGTTTCCGACATTTCAATTCGTTTCTTTTTGCTCGCGGCAGCCACAACTTGCTGCGATCGTTTGATACAGGTTTTTAAGTGCCTTTTATTAACTGTCACGATTGGAGGCTTTGAAGTCCGTTATGTCATACATGGTATAGGGCGGAGCACCATGCATGTCGCAACAGCTTTTCGTTGGGAACTCTCATTGAACCTGTCGTGAACACCGCATTGTGAGTGGGTAGCGTATGCTATATAAGCACCTGAATTTTTCCCATTCGCTTCAAATCGAAATTATACGGTGCTCTCCCCATCTCCTGCCACGATGCAACACGGCCGCAAAGCGCTCTTGCCGAGACAACGAGCAGCAAGTACGGACGAAGAAAGGCATCCAGGACACAGGTGGATTTACAGAGGGTTATTATTATTGCGAACACTTCAAACAAACGAAAATACAGATTCTTTATTTCCTTTTCCACAGGTACACAATGTTCTAGCTAAGAGAAACGGACCGTGCAAATCAAGCATGTAAGATTGCTAAACTATATAGCTCGCCACTTTGACTTTCTTTTTTCGCGACTATCCATACATTTCTTCCCTAAAATATTGTTTGCAGGAGGAATTTTAAGGTTGTACCTGTTTGGCGATTAAGAAAGAAGCTGGGAAACTACTTGCTTCTTTCCACTTCATTAAATATGTTTTGTGCTCCAGTACATATTCCGAAAAATAGTTAGCTTTATTAAAGGTTCTAAGACAACTGGGTTTCCTATTAGGCCACGTAGCATGGAAGCTTTATACCCCCTCCTTGGGTGCTGAAAGCTCTGGGCGGTTTAAAGCGCTCAATAAGCTTGAAGCGCCTGTTGTGGCTTACCCGCCACAGGCCCACATCCAGTGGTCTTAAAACATTTCGAAGGGAAGTTATCACACTGCATGCTTTGAGGTTCCCTTGTATGACAAGGAACTAACCAGATGGCGACTACACTAATGCCACATTCGTCTAAAGCTAACCAGTGTGCCTTTACCGTCATTTCGAATACCGCACGGACACAGAGCACGAGGTAGCCAGTGGCTGAAGATACGTTCCCGAGGTTTGTGTGTCTCGTGCAGTGGACGTCGCCTTGTCTCCGGGAGCTGCCGTTCTTGGCCGCTGCGTTCTCCAAACTGTTACCCAGGGCCTGAGAACCTAACCTGGGAAGGCGGCGCTGAACGCATCACAAGTAAGGGTCTCAGGGAGTGGGGAACAGGGCCGCCGCTGTTGATGCCTCTCTCTCTGGTCCAACGCTGGCGACGGTGGCTGTGGCAGCGGCAGGCGCAACAATGCGCTCGCGCTGCTAACGTCGTCCACTGCGGCACACTTACCTCGCGTAAGTCAACCGGGCGCCAGGCCTTGCGTTTTCGATTTAAGTGCATTCTGGAGTGCATATAAAAGTGTTTCCTCGCTTGCTGCTTCTATGCTTTCTGCATCTCAAAACTATCTAGATGTGCTCTGCGAGAAAAGGGGAGAATTGAAGAAGATTTATCATGAAACTAACTTAAAATTTTGGAAAACTTTGTATCTAACGAACAAGTTGAAAGCACCTGCAACATACGTTGAAGCCGCGATAAAGCATTGTTTCGTCAATATGTAGCGCATTTAGACTTCGCTCATGCTACTGGAAGGATAATGCTGTAGTGGGATGCAGGCACGTACCCGGTTCTTTTGGCAGTCCTCTTTTAGTACATGTACCCCCCCCCCCCCCCGCCCCCAACACCGTTGTTTAATACACACAGAAAGCTACCTAGGGCAACAACCCTTAAAAAAAATTATGGCTACGTGCCTGTAGGGATGCAACTCAAAAACGAAGCGGCAAATGACCCTCAAAGTAGATCAGAACCTCCAGCCAATGGCGTCGAGGTATTGTAATAAAGCCGCGGTCAACTGCCTTGCATATGCCAACGTGCATCAGTTGGAAATTGTGACCAGCCAACAAAGCGGTTGGTGGGCTTCTTCAGAGAGGCAATGTCCCATTTTGTTCTTGAGTTGTAATTTATTAAACAAGTCATGGACAAAGGTTTGCCAGATGTGGATTCACAAAAAAGAAAAAAAAATCCGTTGCTCCTCTAGCTAATCAGCTGGCATTTGTTCCATCAAATGGAGCACGCTTATCCCCTCATGCTTCTATGCTTTTCCTTGAACTGCTTGCATGCTTTCCTGCGAACCCGCATCCCGCAAACTTTAGTTCATGACCGCACACGAGCTTTAAATATTAGCCGTACAAGCTCGCCATGTCTAGCTCAATATAGTCTGCCTGGTTATATAGATAATACGGACTAGTACAGAAGACGTGGTGCCTTACAGACCAACCATGAATGACTGCCGCGTAATGCTGATTCCCGATCTTGCTTTCTTACCTACCGTTTCCTCAGGCAACGATGACTAGTCCTCGTCCGCGCAATGGCTTAGTTACCTCATGGTAACTAAAATCCAATTTATACTATTACCACTATCCCTCCAGGGAAAAGTAAAAAAGCAGTTTATAATGCCGGTACTCACCTACGGGGCGAAAACTTGGAAGTTAACGAAAAGGTCAAAACGAAATCGAGCACAAAGCATCGAGGTGTGGGAATGAAAATGATAGGTGTAACGTTAAGGGACAAGCGAGCAGATCAGGACGGGGACCAAACGAGAGTTATTACATCTGATGCGTAATCAAGAAGATGTGATCAAGCCGTAATCAGGAGAAGGGCATGCAAAGAGGTGGGTAGATAACCAATGTTCTTAAGGTGACGGAGTAGATTAAAGGCGGCAGGAGGAGGCAACAGATTCCGCGGGCAAATGATATTAGTAACATTGCGGCAACGGGGTCGGCCAGAGTGGGCGCACGACAGGTTTAACTGCATATCATTGAGAGAGGCATTTGCCATGCAAGCAGAGGACACAGCCGGGCTGACGATGGTAATAGCTAGTGGTACCTTTACTAGCACGGTGTTTGTGCCACTACAAATACTGCTGCTATAAGTATAGTCAGGCCGGAATGAAACGCGGACACACATATGCCGTATTTTTTATTTTTCATTTTGCAGCAAAATATTCCTTTATAGCCGGTTTACGAATACATACTTCGGTAGGCATTTTGCCCTTAAATATGAATCTGGCTAGTTGTGCACTGCTGCTGAAAGTAGACAGGTACGGTATTTTGTTTTGTTGAAAGGCTTTTTTTATTCGGCCTGACTGCACACAAATCCCGCTTCGCTACGCGGTCTGCTCGCTAGTATGTACCGTTGGAACAGCGCGCGCCGGTGAGGGCCAGCGACAAGGGAGGGGGGGGGGGGGGGGGGACCAGCGGCGAGAGGGGGTCAGCCTGCGCGCTGAGAGCGAACGGAAGCGCGTCGATAGGCCTTCGCCTTGACCGCGCGACGCTAGCGGCCACGGCAGCAGATGGGACGCGGAGAGCAGCAGCCTTTTCTCTATTTTCATCTTTCCCCTCTTGCGTCGGTAAGGATTCCGAGCGCGCTCTTTTGCGAAATTGATAGGGAGAACTGAAAGAGCTGAGCACGCGGAAAAAAGGAGGAGCGCCTACCTCCTCCTCCTCCTCCTCCTCTGGCAGATGGAAGAGTGGACCCGTGGCCGCGCGCTTATCGGGCGCTGGCCTCGGCAAGCACAGGCGGTGACCAAAGGGATGATGGAGGGCGCGCGCGCGTCGGTTTGTCACGCACGTTTCCTAACTGGCGGGAGTGCGGCGCCATTAGCGACAATGTGGGCGGTCGGGCGGATTGGCGCTCGATCATTTTGCCACGTATTCCGGCATTAATTCTCGCCTCGGTAGCCGAGCCACCCCCTAGCTCCGGCCTTGGCCACACTGCGGGAAGCGGGAGGACTGCCACCCCCCCCCCTTTTTTTTTTCTTTCTATTTTGGTGCTTGACGTTCTCCTTCGCTGGTTTCTTGAAAATCTACAACGACGTTTTGCAATCAAAGATGAGCCGAACCATCGATGAATAAGCTACTGCCACGCCCTTCTTTTCGAATTAATGGCTTGCCGTAGGCGCGGTGTCAGTTATTAATGAAGCCCGCGCCCATATGACCAGAACGATCAATTTCGACAACGGTCCGAAACTTCACGGTTTCACTTCGGAAGGCATGCTGTAGAAACCGGTGCGAGCCACGGACGCGTTGCAAGAGGTCGCAATAAAGAAATCGCTCTGTTCGAGTTGCGGCTTTGCCCGAAGCTCTTGTGAAGACACTGTCAGTGAATACATGCACATTTGCCTAGATACCATTCGCATGAAGCAATACTGATTCAGCGACGGCACAGATAGAGAAGCGATCAAACGCTGCGTAGAAGCACGCTTGCTGCCCAACTGAACAACAGTCCCTTCATGATTGGTGAAGGTCTCAACCGCCATACTTCCGCACCTCCAGCTCGAGCACACAGTAACAGCGGCAAAGCAATTGCTGCGAGTACACTTACCTCGACGTCCAGCCTCCTCAGTCAGCGAAGACAGGTAGGATAAGGACTAGACTCAGACGAAAACAAAAAGCAGAACTCTGGAAAACAGACTCCTCTTGGGCGCAGCGTGTCTTCGAAAGCGCAGGAGTCCTCGACGAACATTGTGTGACCCGAAGAAAGTTAGCAAGTTGTACAGTTAGCTCTCCTTGGCAGATGTAGTTCTGAACTATACAACCTACTACCTCACTTCAGGTGCACACAGAAACGACACGTCCACTCGACGCACAGGCTGGTCTTCTTCTTCCTTCTGTACGGGGTGCACCGGCAACGAAGCCTCTCCTCTTTCCTCGCGGCCGAGCCCACCGGCAACTGCGCGAGAAAAACAGAAGGAAGAAAGTAAGAAGAGGAAAAACAGAGGTCAGCGTAAACAACTTGGAACGAAAGAGGGGCACGTACTGCAGCGCCCGCCGGCACTAAGAGGAGAATGTGCGACGCACAGTTTATGCTATACAGTTTCGCGCACCATCAAAGAAAGCCGCAACGCATGCGGCACGGCGAACCGGCGGGCCGGATGTGATGGGGACCCGAGCCTCGAACGCCCGAAGAAATAAAGACAAAAGCTTTTATATATATACATATACTTTTAGCGTAAGCCACATTAGGGGCGTCCGGACATGCGCAGAAAGCAGCGCGATAAGCAACTAGATATAGAACGCGTCAGTCGGTGAGTCACTTGCGGAGACGCGCGCGCGACAGACATCCGCACAGCGCTGATCGCGAAACACGGACTCTTCGTGGGCCAAGCGTTGCAAAAGTGTTCGAGTCTGAAATAATCCTTTTAGTTCCTCTTGCTGCGTTCGCGAGAGAACAAGGCGGAGGCGGAGCGCGCAGTAACCGTCTTCGGACGGATCCTGCACGGAGACAGTATAATACGCCAGCCCACTCCAGTCGAGCTAGCCGCGGAACTGAAACGCGCGCACGCATAGCTGAGGAACAGGAGACGCTGTTGAAACCGCTACCTAGAATGCGCTGAGGAAAGAGCGCGCTTGGCAACCGCGGTGAAACCCCATCGGTCAGGGCACGCACTGTGCAAGAGAGGGCGTTAGTTTGTATCCAAATGCCCGCAGTGATGAAATTCCAACTGTCGCGCCGCACCGCACCGCGACCACCCTGTCTCAACCACCTCGAATCGCTGCAGAAAAAGACAGATGATGCCGAGTGTGCTTTTGCCTCAGTCTCCTGGCGAGAATGCACCATGAGCTCTCTGCAAAAGGACGGCGTTGATGGGCGCCCTTGATAGTGACATTGTGCCTAGCCCTTGATAGTGACATTGTGACACTGCCTAGCCAGCTTTCAACTACACTTTGGCTACGACTACCTCTGGTGCTCTTTACATTTCTGGCGTCCGTACAACGGCGTCCCCTGGCGGGACTTCCAGTCGTTGAGGTTATAATAACTGCATAAATGTTCGCGCTGCTAATAGCGTCGACGCCGACAAAAAAAAAAAAAAAAGAAACGAAGGCTGGAACCCTCGCGGTAACGGTAAGCATCAACCTGTGACGATGGGCGGTCGCGGTGGCTCAGTGGTTATGGCGCTCGGCTGCTGACCCGAAAGAGACGCGGGTTCGATCCCGGTCTGGTCGAAGTTATTCCGGGGACCTCCACTGCGGCAACTCTTCCTCTATTCTCTCACTTCCTCCTTTATCCCTTCCCCTGCGGCGCGGTTCTGGTGTCCACAGAGATGTGAGACATACCGCTACATTCCTTTCAACAACATATAATTGGTTTTTGGGGAAAGGAAATGGCGCAGTATCTGTCTCATATATCGTTGGACACCTGAACCGCGCCGTAAGGGATGGGATAAAGGAGGGAATGAAAGAAGAAAGGAAGAAGAGGTGCCGTAGTGGAGGGCTCCGGAATAATTTCGACCACCTGGGGATCTTTAACGTGCACTGACATCGCACAGCACACGGGCGCCTTAGCGTTTTTCCTCCATAAAAACGCAGCCGCCGCGGTCGGGTTCGAACCCGGGAACTCCGGATCAGTAGTCGAGCGCCCTAACCACTCAGCCACCGCGGCGGGTCCTTTCAACAACACCAATTTTCATTTTTGTTGTAAAAAAATGGCAAGAAAATTGGTTTTGGGGGAAAGTAAATGGCGCAGTATCTGTTTCACATCTCGGCGAACACCTGAACTGCGCCGTAAGGGAAGGGATAAAGGAGGAAGTGAAAGAAAAAAGGACGAAAGAGGTCCCGCAGTGGAGGTCTCCGGAATAATTTCGACCAGACCGGGATCCTTAACGTGCCCTGATATCGCACAGCACACGGGCGCCTTTGCGTTTCGCCTACATCGAAACGCTGCTGCTGCTGTGATCCAGTGCCTTGCGCCGAGTGTCATTTTATAGGAAGCAGGAAACCACGGCTGCCACATTTCGTTACGGAACGAACAAATGAGCCCCGCCGCGGTGGCTCAGTGGTTAGAGCGCTCGGCTACTGATCCGGAGTTCCCGGGTTCGAACCCGACCGCGGCGGCCGCGTTACGATGGAGGAAAAACGCTAAGGCGCCCGTGTGCTGTGCGATGTCAGTGCACGTTAAAGATCCCCAGGTGGTCTAAATTATTCCGGAGCCCTCCACTACGGCACTTCCTTCTTCCTTTCTTCTTTCACTCCCTCCTTATCCCTTCCCTTACGACGCGGTTCAGGTGTCCGCCGATATGTGAGACAGATACTGCGCCATTTCCTCTCCCCAAAGACCTATTTTAAACGAACAAATGAAAATGATAAACTGGTTTTGAGGAAAGGAAATGACGCGAACACATCGCAGGTTTTTCGTTTCCGCGAGGTTAGGGCGGCTACTCTGTGGGACATGGGAGTATTGCTCATAAGCCAACCTACACGGCAGCTAGAATCGTGATTGCCGAGTAGCTGACGAATTAACGAAGGCGCCCTTAGGGCTCTTCCAGGGTCTTGATTTAAACCGTTTTTAAAGACTTCTTCACTCTCTTTGAAACCTTTGAGTTTCCAGCGCCGCGCCTGAAGAAGTGGACCAAGTCACGATATTATTAAAATAAGAGCAGAACGGCATGAAAACGGCGATGAAAATTGCATGACAGGAGTGGTGCTAGCCCTGTGTTCTGTTTATCAAACATATTGGTAGGATAAATATGAAGGAAAAAAAAAAGCACGAGCACGGTGGCACCGTCCACCACCCCATTTCAAGAGGACGCTCCTAACAGATATCCATCCATGCGTGTTCTTTGTCACCGTCGTTTGCGCTAAGACTTTAATTTAGGAACAGTTATCAACTAACCCAAATCAAAGTGCTATTATTCTTAAAGCCGCCCTCGGGTTCCATAGCCACGCTTCTGCTAATTATAGCATGGCATACAGTACCCAGCAGACCTAGAGTATGAAAATGTCCCCATTTGTCACGAGGCTGCAAAATTCTATACTCTGAGTGCCGGTGACCACACCGCTGGAAAAGAGAGCTAGCGTAGAGGCATAGACAGAACTATAGTCGGAGACAACTCAAGAACCAAGCGGCTTTTCCTCGTCAAAGGACGTTTTCCAGCCAATGGCGTCGGCCGATTCTCATGAACCTGCTAGCGTTAGGATGCAGGGAGCGGCGTGACAATGCATGGAGGTGACCTATCCCATTTCATCTGCCACTCCCTGCATTATCACGCTAGCAGGCTCATGAGAATCGGCCGACGCCATTGGCTGGAAGGGGGTCCTTTGACGGGGAAAAGTCGCTTCATTCTTGAGTTGTATCCGACTATAGACTTAACACGTTTCCGTGTCACAACTCCATTACAACCTATTTTAGGCGAAATTAGAAGTGATGGCACGTTCTCGCGCGCCCTAAAAGAGAAAGTAAAAGCCGTGCCTTCGATTTTCGCAAAGACTGCGGGAGCGGAGTTGCAGGAACTCGAACTTCTATACAAACGTTCCAGCTGGCCAGCCAAGGAGACCTGAGCGTGAAAGACCGCTTTTTAAAAGAAAGAAGAATGGCGCTGTCGCACGCAACAAGAGCCTCTCGCCCCAAAAGAAGTTAAAGATTTGCCGGCTCTGATCTCGAGGGCCAATCTTAAAATGCCCGTTTTCTAACTGCGGTCCCAGATTGACAACTGTCCTGAGCTGCACACTCCTTGCATAGCAGGCTGGCATCGCGGTAAATGCGCTTTGTGCGAGGCTTGCACGTACACGGCTGGTAAAAGTCCTCAGGCCACAGCGTCTGCACTTTTTACGGCACTGATGAAGCTAAAAACATCCTCCACAGATTCTGAGCTTAGGAGGTTCCATAAATGCTCCACTGCAAGGCTCGAAAGCAGAGCCTGGGGCCTGGGGACTTTTCACCAACGCTATATGTACTGCATAGTCAAGTGGTTCGACATCATACAGCTCCGAGTCGAGGGTGGACTCATAAATCCAAAGACGCTGTATTCTGCACCGAAACTGCACGGCCGCTATATAGTTATGGTTTATGGGGGTTTAACGTCCCAAAGCGACTCAGGCTATGAGAGACGCCGTAGCGAAGGGCTCCGGAAATTTCGACCACCTGGGGTTTTTTAACGTGCACTGACATCGCACAGCACACGGGCCTCTAGAATTTCGCCTCCATCGAAATGCGATAGCCGCGGCCGGGATCGAACCCGCGTCTTTCGGGCCAGCAGCCGAGCGCCATAACCACTCAGCCACCGCGGCGGCTCGCTATATAGTTATATTGATGGCGCAAAAGCAACTGAGGCTATGATGCGGCAAACTCAAGGTTAGAGCTTTTGTTAAAGGCGACGCTTTTTGTACCTAGAGTTTGTTTAAAAAATTGGCTTCTCTTAGAAACTTAAAAATACTTGAAAAATCAACCAGTGCTCGATCACCTAAAAGCAACATGGGGTGTGCACAGCCGCTATATATGGTGCTTATTCTCGAGCAGTGTCTTTCGAAGCGAGAATAGTGATCTTGGGAAACAAGCCATCAGGTGGACAGGGAGGAAACGGGGAGAAAAATAATAGGCTCCATTACACTTTCTCTGTCGCCACTTACGCGCAATACATGCAGTGGTGCGGGCGGTGGCTTACCTAAGCCTTATCTTACTGTCCGTCACTCTTCGATTACTGAGGCGACCTGCGGCGCTTCACAAGAGCAAGAGAAACACATTGAAAATTCCTCACTAAAACTTTTCGAGCTCTATACGGTTTGTCAAAATATTTACAATGCGTTCCGAACAACATCAGAACGAAACTGGAAAGATCATCCCCGAAACCCTGCAGTAGATCTGCTTTAATGACCAATGCTGCTTTAATGTCGCGGCAAACTTACAGTCTTTGTCAAAAATCTACAGCCCAAGGGGTCTGCTTCTATAGCACTGCAGCGTAGCTCTTCTTGCATGCTCTGGGATCCTAATCTCCCGAAGCCTGAAAGAACTTGCGTCCGCAACCCTCCCAAGCTTAGGACTGTCAAATATATAAACGAGCCCCGCTACATGGCTTGAAAGCAAACCTCCTGGGCTGTATATTTTTTTGAAAAAGACAGTAAACACACGGGCGCGTAAGCTGCACCCGCAAGATACGTAAGAAATAAGCGCCCAAGAAAAACTTTTCAGCTGTACACAGTGGTCCAGAGAAGAAGGGAACGGAGCGGACGTTCGCACAGAAAACGCAGACCTGAGCGCACAAAAACTACGCAAGCAAGCGCATGCTGCAGACAAGCGTTAAAGACGCAACGACGGGCACTGAAAAAAAAAAGAAGAAAAGATTAAAAGGAACAAGGTAACCGTCGTAGCGTGTCTCCGAAACAAGCGCAAGCTGCGAGGAACACGGCAAGCGGTCGAATGCGTAGGCACAACAGCCCCCCTGCTTTTCCCGCGCTCTTTTAATTCCGCCCACCTGCTCGTCCGTCGGTCGGCCGGCCGGCGGATGCGCACATCTCGGACGAAGAGCACGCCCATGCGGCGCGAATTTTACAGTTTCCTCTCGTCTCACGGGAGGCAGTGAGGGGGGGTCTGCAGAAGAGGTCTGCCCGTTGTGCAGATAATCGTCGAACGCGCACAATTCCGTCTCCGCTAACGAGACGTAAAACGTGAAGCGGAAACGCCGCTTCATCGAGTTCACGGCAGGCGGACACGTGCCGGTCCTCCGCACAGCTAGCGCGCGCTCTGCTTCATAATCAAGCGGGAAAGCGACACGGAGGGGGGGCTGGAAGAGAGGAGTTGAAACTGCTCGCTGCAGCAATGACCGCTCCAACGTTCCCGGGCCTGGCGGCGCAATCGGCGTGTAACCGAAACGAGCCAGTACATATGTACACGGACGCGGGCGCTCCGCTAATAATGGGTTTTGTGCCCGGCGTAAGAATGAGCGCCGTGCTGTCCAATCAGGAACATGAGGCGACGAGTCCCGCGGTGTGAAGCCAGCCGGAAAGAAATAACTCTGGACGTCCGGTGTACTGGAGGCCTGCTCATACACCGTCCACGCGAATTCAGTGTTCTGTATTGATTCAGAGCGTTTTCTATAGACAAGACGAATAAAAAAAAATGACAGGGCGGTTACCACTGGTTAAGATATTCAAACTTTAGGACATGTTGTTGCCAAGAATATGAGAGCGACCTCCCATCCGTAGAGTTCTAGGGCGTTCTTTCTAGTTTTCCACACAGTCGTTTTCCATCTAGGCCTCCCCTCCAGTCCGGAGCTCTAGAAGCAGAGCCGATGATACTCTCCTGGGGCGGCGCGTGTCGCAGCAGGTGCCGCAGATGGACCGTGCTAAAATCATCTGCTTTCGCCCCAAACCTCGCTCCTCCATCCAGGGTAACCACCTCCCCGACCGTTACCACCGCAACCATCCTCCGGTTATACGACTTCCTACGCTCTGGCCATGTAGCCTCCTTTCGGGGTAACCCTCCTCGCCCTTCCAGGGTAACTATCCTCAGGGTTGTTTCCGCGGCAACCGCCGACTGGTTGCGCATTCTTGCGCTCTCGCCATGCCCTCCTCCTTCCAGGGTAACCATCCTTCGGTTGGAGATTCCCCCGCTCTCCCGATACCTTGCTCCTACCATGGTCACCTTCATCCGGATGGTTCCTGTGGTGACCACCCGCCGGTTGCGCATCTCTCCACTCACGTCATACTTTCGTCTTTGCACGGTAACCACCCTCCGAGTAGTCCTCATGGCAACGCATCCACCGGTTAGGCCGACGATATACTACTACGACGCGAAACCCAGGAACGAGCGCTTAACAGCTACCGCTTTAGAAAAGAAAGACAGAAACGACAAACGCAAGTTTTGAAGCGAAAGCTACACTATACGCTACGTTTTCAAGAAGGCAGCGTCAGTGCACTTCATCCTTGAACTTCCCTGATTGGTTGAGAGAGGTCATGTGACCTACTGACGTCATCACAATCTGCCCACCGTGGCAGATGGCAACTGCCCCATCGGACTGTGAGCAACCTCCCTACCGTGGCGGGTACCGTGGTGCAGATTAAATTGATGATTGGCCGTGCAGGCCACGTGACCTTTTAACTTCATCTGCTGATTCAGGCATGTGATCTCGAAGCGTCCCGTCTAACCAGCGACGCACAGTCGGAGGTTTCTTCAACTTCGGCACTGGACGCGGAGATGGTTTCAAGTGAGACGGGGCGCCGGAAGACTGACTCTGTGATCAGACTCAACGAGTCTGACTCGGCTACACGTGCATTTCATCGACGCTTTACAGACAATCCGTCCGGCAGTTCATGTGGCGTTTGTGAACGTAGCCATGCAAAGGAAGGTTTCGCTTCTCACTAACGTTAACCAACGTATAAACCACAGCTAATTTTTTCGTGGCATTTTCCCTCGTTACCTTCGTGCATGCAGGCGACACAGGCGGCAACTCTGACAAACATCGAGTGAAACTCTTGCTAATCGGCTTTCACGTGCTTTGGCTGTGAAGGACCCCGTAGCAGAAGTGTTTGTAGTAATTTCGACCACTTTGGATTCCTCAACAGTAAATTCAGAGCACTGCCGGAGCCTTCACATATCGCCTATATTAAAATTTGGCCGCGCCCGCTCAGAATCCGCGATCTCGTCGCTGTATATTGTCGCTGTACATCGGAATATGAAAACGAGCTTAACGGCGACTTTACCACCATGCCGCCACATGCGGAATACGCGTCAGGTTCCCTCCGGCTCCGTCGTCACGCGTTGCTGTTAAGATCGGAGCAGCTTCGAAATACGTAAAGGGGCTTTGGGCGTATAGTATGCACACGAAATTCGCTCTCACAGAACACAAAGGGGCGAAAACTTTCTAACTGCCCTGCTGAGCAGTAGGTGCGCGCTGGTTCTTGATTTTGTTTTCAATACACATATTTTCCAATGTGAAAAAAGCCGCAGTCATGCGAATAAGATCGCAATAAGAGCGGTGAGAAATGCCCCACAGGTAACACACAAACACAAAAGCAAGAAAGGCGGATGGGAGAGGGTGCCTGTATTTGCTCAAGGGCACATGCGACATCCAAATGCGCTTTAAAATATTGACTCATCCTTTCCTTAGGCACGTACCTTCCCTCAACACTTTGGTTCTTAACGCACGCACGGCGTCATCCGCCTGTTCCGAGCGGTGCCGTTCACCTCGAGGCTCATCGGCTGCCTCCTCCTTTCTCCTCGCAATGAACACTCCCTCCTCGCGCCCTGTGGTCCACGCCACAGCCTGCTCGGCCGGTGGTCCTCCTCACCAGCGCACGGTGCCTTGCCTGCCACCCGCTCTCGAGTGCGCGCAGGGAGCCTCAACGTACAACGCGATCCGTTTCCTCCGCGGCGCCGGCGATATTCATTGTTTCCACGAAGGGACGCGCCCCGACGCGCAAACAGCAATTAGATTGCGCAGTAAATTATGACGAGTACGACGTAATGACGACAGAGGGCGCGACCGGTCATCACCCGGCCGCGACGAAGACCAGGCCGCGCAACGCGCCACCTGTCAGCCGGAGGCGAGAGAAGAGGTCGGTCGGCGGGAAAGGAGGAAGGCAGGCAGCGTATCCGCGGAGAACCACTTCTTCAGAGGAGCAGTGATTACTGCTGCCTCCCCGCTCTTGCACCCCCCTGAGCCTTGCGCTCGTGTCCCACCTTCCCCTCGAGTTTTTAACCACGTTGAAATCGCTTGCCCATCTGTTGTCTTCCCTCCCCGCCCCCGTTTTCTCTTATTGCATTCGTTTCAACGGCTCCGTTGTTTGCTCTGTCTCATTAGCTCACTTTCAGTTTGTCCGGACGAGTGTTTTTTTACTACGCGCGCTGGCAGGCCCGCAAATCACTCAATCTTGAAGCACCGAAGGACAAGAGAGGGCGCGCGCGCCAGCGAGCGCCCTCTTTCATTGCCCCTCGGTCGGCGGCAAATGCAGAGAGAAGAAGAAAGAAAAAAGACGGAAAAGAAATAGAGGCAGCTTAAACTGGGCCCGCATGTCGGGAAGTGAATGAGCGTGAAAGGGCCGCTTAAGTGCTTCGCGCCTCGGCAAACATTGCTTGGGGTTTGTTCGGTCACATCCGCAAGAAGAGAGTGACTCAAGGTCGAAGAACAAAAAAAAGAAAACATGAACCCCCAATTCCCCTCTCGATATTAATGCGAAAGCATTATATGGCCCGTGAGCAAAGAAACCAGGCGACGGAGTCCGGAAAAAGTGGTCCCAAAAGCTCCCCATGACGTCAGGTGTAAGCCATAAGATAGTTAACGGTAGTAATAGTTAATGACAGTGATGTCCATGACGTTGAAGATAGTGGTAGTTGATGTTATAATGCAATAGTGTAACATGGCGTCGTGTGCACGATGGTCCCAGAGAACATGTATGGTAAATGTGTGACATCACGCCATCAGTTTACCACATATCGTATGAGATATGGTGTGATCAACTACGTACGATGTGACGCTATCTAACACACCACGTCACGTGATGTGGAAATTGGTAACAGTCTAGGACGACATAAACGTCGAATGGAGCTAGAGCCGCGGAACGGGCCATAATTGCTTTCACATTCACAGTACGTAGGCAATCTTAAGTGGCCTTTGTAGCTTTTTTCACAGATTAACATTGTTTCCCATGTATTTTTAATAATAATAATAATTTGTTTTTGGGGAAAGGAAATGGCGCAGTATCTGTCTCATATATCGTTGGACACCTGAACCGCGCCGTAAGGGAAGGGATAAAGGAGGGAGTGAAAGAAAGGAAGGATGAGGTGCCGTAGTGGAGGGCTCCGGAATAATTTCGACCACCTGGGGATCTTTAACGTGCACTGACATCGCACAGCACACGAGCGCCTTGGCGTTTTTCCTCCATAAAAACGCAGCCGCCGCGGTCGGGTTCGAACCCGGGAACTCCGGATCAGTAGTCGAGCGCCCTAACCACTGAGCCACCGCGGCGGGTACCATGTATTTTTGGATAGTACATAACGGTATAGCAGACTTAATCACTGTGTGACGTTGACATAGAAAGACCGTAATTACGCCCGATGAAAGCCTTTCGTGATGACACCGAAAGCACCACATAATTCGTTGCCATCAGTGGCAGCGCACAAACTCAACTTACTCATTCGTAAGCATAAGTCCCTGCTCTAAGGCAGCCATTGGCCCGGGGGGATGAACAATAAGAGATAAATCCTAGAACACTGAGGTGGTTATAACAGAAGACCGGAGCACTTCCCTTCAACCAACATAGGCGCACATGACCGGTCTTGCGATTGTAATTAGTGACTTGGTTAACTGCTAAGTAGCAGCCTGACTTTTTCCAAGGGTGCGCTCACGTACAATATATTTACGTAACCGTTCGCGTCAACTGAGATCTTGTATTTGCGTCTTGGCAACGACCAACGCGACTGGTCGCTAAATACCCTCTTTCACGACCTCGTGGGTGCACTGCTTAGTCACCGCTTGCTAGCCAGCACGAAAAAAAAAAGACAAAAAAGATCATCAGCGCACCTAGCAGACGACCCGAGGTTACTAAACCATGGGGGAAACTACATCCCCTGGAATCACCTGCACACATACGAAAGAAGACGACGCAGTTCCGGTTGGTGGACTCTCAAGTCATGCGGAAAGATCATCGATGTTTCCTGGCGACCACACGCAGACCGGCGGGGTCGAAAGTTCCGGCAGAAAAAGAAAAAAAAAAAACATACGAGAGAAGCGTCTTGGACTGTCGCATCCGAGCACCTTTTGGCCGCTCCGTTGAGTCACATGTTCGTGTTCGGAGCGGCCAGTGACACCAGTCAAGCACGTGCGTGTTTGTGACTCAGGATGTCAGCGAAGCGCGCGAGTCGCTCTAAACAAAGGGGCACGCCCGACGACGACGCTGCACGTGCAGCAGTCGCGCGCACACACACCTTCAAAGTCCCGCGCTCCGGGAACGCGCTCATTCTGGGAACCCATGGCTGACATCACCGCAGCAGCAGCAGCCAGAAACGCACGGATGTCGGCGAGACAGGATGAGGTCGACAAAACAAAGCCAATGCCCGGAATGCGAACGCCGCGAAGCCACGGCGGCTTTTGCGCACTCCGTGCAGGTACGAGACATTTCACAGGGGCGTGAAAAGAGTTGGTCGTATAGCCGTGTGTGTGCACAGGCGTTACTCTACGTTGCCCCAGTCTCCTGTAATGCTGGCTTGCTCCAATGGTGGAAAAAAAAGCCCACCTTAAAGGGGCTGTCAAGGGGGCTCTAATAAAGTTGCGGCATGCCTGGGATATTGAAGCACGCCGCTTCACGAATAGTGTCCAGCAAGAATTTTTCAAATGCGCTTTGTAGAAGCTGAGTTACCTGTAGTTAAAATTTGAAATTCAGCGTCTTGGCGCCTTTCCCTCTCCTCTCGTCACTTTTTGCACGCTGGAAGGTAGGCGCTCCTTCGCCGACCCCCCTCGGGGAGTGGAGCTTCTCGACCCGCCGGAGCTAAGCGGCTTATTGGCCCGCGGCCACGGTAGCTGCCTCACGTCTGAAAGAATCTAACCATGGCCACCTCTCACCTGTCTACGCAGATGCGGGGGACGAAGGAGGGCGCGAGCATGAAAAAGTCATCGGGAAGGGCTCGCCAATTCTGACGCGTGATTGTGGGGTCGTCTGCTGCGTGTAGTAGAGTATTATTTGGCTCTGGTTTTCATGGCAACACAATGCAGTGATTAAGTGAGTTAATGTGCTCTCCTCGGAAGGCGTTTCAGAGCCCCTTTAAGAGGTAGCGAATTGAGACAATTTCACGTATTTTTGGCGGACTCTTTGGGTCACAGCTATGTTTTGATGTGAAGGCGCTGAGAAGACACGGTGGGCTCTGTGTGTCCGTTTTTTTCTGTGTCCTGGTCTTATTGAGCACTTTCACCGTCTAACCATGGCTAACCAGCTAGCCCGAACGCTGCCGCTTATGGTCACCAGCTCCCCCCGCAGAAAAATAATCACGATCATTTCGGGTGACACGTACTAAGTTTCACTGGTATTCATGTATTCAAACTCCTTCTCCTCTAATCGAACACCCAGTTGTTTCATTTTTCTGCTTTTTGACCAAGTCTCTTCCTGCAGACAGCAAAAAAAAAAAAAGAAAATAAAGGGATCACAGAGACTAAATCTCACTTTGCTGAAACCACTCCCACGTCCTGGCAGAGGTGCAGGCTGGAACGTTCCTGGTTCGGTTCCCGAAACATTCTGGAGGACGCCGTCCTGCAACAGAATTATGTCCATGTATTTCCCCGCCAATTCCCAATAAATAGGACTGGACAAAGCATAGCATTAGATTACCACGCTGCTGATAACAGTGATCAGGCATCTACAGCGTTGACATCGTATATATGCTACAAGGTTAATTAATATACAGGGTGTTTCACAGTATTTAATGCAGACGGTTTATTATTTTTTTGTAATGCAGCGGTAGCTAAACAGCACAGCTATCGATGGTCGGTTATCTGGTCAGGCTGATACGTCATTCAGTCGTATTTGTGAACATTCCTTGAATAACAGCGTAACGTAATCTGCCGAAACCTTCGATCAAGTTGTTCTAATTATTCTCTATTGAATAAAACGAAGCACTCTGTACGTAAGCTACGCGCTTCGCGCCAAGGTAGGCGCCGCTTCGTTGGCTCGTCTACAGGCCACAGTCGGCGTGAAACATGGCAGTCCACGATGCGTGGTCCACTTGTGTGCAGCGCTGGTCCGTGTTCTTGAACGGTGCGGGCTCGAAGAGAACATCAGCCAACTCAGACCCATAGAGATGAACTTGTGCTTGCACACGGGGCAGAGGCCACACACAAGTTCGGATCTACGGGTTAGAGCGAGCAGTCAGTCGGAAGCCAGGGGGCCGTCTTCAATGCGCCCCACTTGCGTGCAGTGAACGGACGATCGACTAACGCCGCCCCTTACCGAAGCACAGAGCACTAGCGGCCGTGACAGAAGGGGGCGAGCACCGAACGTGACAGTGCTCCGGTGTGCTCTGCGACGCCAAGAATGTCAGAAACACTAATACTACCACATTACACTTACGCTGGAAGAGTATGCCAGCACTCTGAGCCGAACATCGGGTGCAGCCCAGTTACACGACCTTGTCATTAGCTGCCTATTAAGGGAGGACAAATGTCATTACTATTTCTGACTATGCAGTTTAGCGCAAGAAACAAACACGACAAAGAGGAAAGATACAACAGGCGCTTTTTTTTTCAACTGAGGGTTTTACGCGAAACAGGCGAGAAATATATAAATGCTACAAAGATGATCTTATTGGCCCGCCATGCTCACGAAATTCTCTTCAATAACCCTATCTCACCCTCTTACAGGCTAATGCACATGGCACTCAATTTAAAAGAACGGCCTCAACCAGCTCACTAAAAGATTTGATTATTGCGCCTAAAGATGACTTGGCTGTGCTCTGTAAGACGATGCTACAACCATGTCCCACCAGCTCTCCCAGCTTTTCGTTCGTGTAACACTTTCGAGTGCGTACACCCGCGACGCGGTGCGCGTGTTAATGGCCGGCAAGCATACAGCATGAAAGCTGTGCAGCAGATAACACACATTATATGGACTATGCCACCAATGCTACACGAAATAAAAAGCTGGTATCGAAATGAGGTTCATCCTCCTAGCAAAACGAACGACATGCACACTTTTGAACGACGAAAGGCTGTAACCGGGAATGGGGGGGGGGGGGGGGGGGGGGGGGGGGGAGGGGGGGGGGATTTAAGGACTTATACGGGGGAAAGGTTATAACGCCCATGTCGAGGCACACCGGCACGACGAACATCGGGTCGGGATTCGAAACAAGCATCGTCCGTCGGGACTACGTGAATAACGCAGTAAGCACTTGTACACACTGACACTGACCTACTTTAAAGGTGTGGTGCATACGTGCGTGAAGGTTTCGCTTTGCAAAATGAATGAGTAAGAAGGGGAAAAAAGAAAAAAAATAGAGCGTAGTTGTCGGCACTAAATGTGAGTTGCAAGAACCAGATACGACAATGAGGTCCATTATGTGCAAGACTTTCCCAGCACGTGCCGCGTACACTGCGGTTTCGTTAAAGCCAGACGAGCATCACAGAAAAAAAAAAGCGCAGGAGCAGCGTATATTCTCATAACAACGTATTCTCGTATATAGCTTCGACAGCATGCAGTGCCACAGAGAGTTGTCCCCGAGTGTATTGGGATACTAACAGTTTGCAGCAAGCGGTGGCCTTAGGACGTGTCGGAGCCTGCACAGCCACTATTTTCGCTTGGGCCAATTTTCACATTGCAGCAAAAACTAACCACGGCCAGTGGTGGAAAGGGGGCACATTTAGGCGTCAGGACACTACGAAAATTTGATCGGATCCGCCCTCTACAAAAGATAGCAACTGGCATGACTGCTCGAGTGCAGCACGCACATTTCGCTATCCGTGTTTAAACCATGCCATGTTGTGGGTCGGTATAACGTCAATACTTAGCCCGTTTACCAGTCGCTGTGGCTCAGTGCTTTGGCATTTGGCTGTTTTCGACGCAAATGAAACGCGAAAACGCCCGTACACTGTGCGATGTGAGTGCACGTTGGAGGACCCCTGGTGATGGAACTCGAACCGTAGCCCTCCACTATATGGTGAGCCCTCATGGCCTATGCACATGAAGGTTCGAAACGTGAAATCAGTATCAGTCCTTTTCCCAGCAGTTCAATGTAAGAAATACAGTGCGAATTTCTGTTTTTTCACGTCATGGCGTAAAGAAATATGAAAAGTCACCCTAGCAGCACTGCGCTTCAGCGCAATATCGGAATGTTTGGCAAAGGCTGGGTCCTTTATAGGACCAGACTTAGATAACCATTGATTTGGTGCAAACGCATGATTCGCCGGAATTGTGCACAAGTCCCAGTTTTGCTACCTCTTTTCGTCCAGCCGCAGCGTAACATTCGCGGTGCGGAGACGGCCAGATTCCAGCTTTGCCAAAAATTTGCATGCTTCATCATGAACCAATCACACAGGCAACCTGTACATATATTTTTATTGTGTAAATAATTTTTGTGTATATTACCTCTCCACCCTACCCTCTTTTCCTGTCCCCTCACCTCTTTCATTTCATTTCTCCATTCTGCCCTGCTATCCTTTATTTCCGCTGCCCCAGCTCAGGTGCTTCAGTATCGATGGCAGATGCCGGGGCTAGCAAAAATATTTTCCTTCCTTTTTATTATTATTTTAGTAAACAAACTACTTACAACTACAAAAACTTGCATGTCTAACATCCACACGCAAGTGTATCACATGTCTAATGGGGCATACGCGGCGATGAGGGACACCCTCGCGAGGATGTGCGCTTACAGATCGCACTGGACGGCCCTCTGCGCAGTTCACGCCATGCGCAGCAAAGCTGTTCAAGCAACCTGCATCAAATTTACTACCTCTGAACGCTGCGGCGAAGGGCAAAGGCAGATTATAAACCGCAGCCTGCATAGGGACACTGCTGGCGATGCCGCCGCCACTGCTGGTAAAGAACAGGGAATGCGGCCGTATAGGTGTTACTCTGCGCGGCAGTAGAGAGATTTAGCATAGCGGCGAGATATTACCGCGGACGTATACCGGATTACCGGTACGCCCGCTGCGCCACGCGAAGTAGAAGGGGCGGAGCTGCAGCCAGTGCGCGTGCGCAGCCGGCATCCGGTAATCCGGTATACGTCTAAGCTATACTATGACGCCGCTATCCCAAAGGTCGCTAACAAGCGTAGGAAGGGGGCGGAAAGCGCTCGGCTTACACGGAGGTACACTAGTTCGAAGCGAGCAGAATAGGTTTGGGGTCAAACGCGAGGTGGTGACATCCCAGCTGAAACAGACACGAGAAGGGAAGATGACCGATGGCCCTTTAGAGTAACGGAGTAGATTCCGATAGAAGGCAAATGTAGCAAGGGAAAAGAGAAGGTCAGGCGGCCAATGAGATTTTGAAAATTTATTTCGTTTGCTTATTTACTTAGAGTATACTTCCGGTCCTTGTGGTCCCTCGCAGGAGGGGGTATATTGTAATACAAATACAAAATGCACTGATATAAATTTAAAACACGATGCCGAAAAATTTGGTGACGTCAGCGTTCTATTTTTCTCATGAGGTCAGTGTTACCAGCTGTCAGTCATGGAGCGAGGAAACAAGGAACATTTGAATACGTTAGCTCCGGCGGTAAATCAGAGCGACGATGTCTCGCTACCGCGTCGTGCAAAAGGCTTAAGTAGGCATCTGGGCACATTGGCCATCTGTAATGTATGCCAACAAACAGACATTTTAGAGTGAGAGTTTTTATTCTCACTCGTAATGTTTGAATCCTGTGTTTCCGCATTATGGCAGTTGGTGACCCGGTGGCAGTCGGTGAATGTTAGGTTTAGGTAATAGGTCCCAAACAACGCATGCGTATTCTAGCTAGGGTCTGATTAAAAATCCGTAGTCTGCAGGAGAATCCTTCAGTTTTGCGTTTTAGAGGCACAAAGTTAACACAAGTCTGATTTGCGCGTATAAGGGGACAGCAGCTGGCACAGCACAGGGAGAGATCAACGGGAGATGCCTTTGTATACCGCAGTGGGCGGACGTGACTATCCTGATGATGATAATGGTGACAGTGGTTCCAAATGCACACCGGGAGCTTAATGAGCTCTACTAATTAGCGGACCATCCATAGGTCGACCAACTACTAACCGCAGCGACCGAACCTACATTAAATGCAACAAAGAAGCCTCTCAAAGCAGAGACACTACGGCAGTCATCATGCAGAGCCCAGTTAAAATATCCCAAACGTCGAACACGTATTCAGGCACTGCCGGCATTTGACGACCGTTGTACAAAATAATAAAAAGAGAGACTCAAGATTATAGCTAGGCTTCATTGCGAGCAATCACCAACTTCCAGTTGTGCGAAGTTTGCAGGTAAAAGAGAAATATCACCTAAATTCCATTTAGCACGCTATTTTATCACATAAATCTCCACGCGATATCTGCGAAGCTGCGCGTATACACGGACAATGCTTGCAGGTGCGAAAGGCAAAGCAAACAAAAGATTCGGCATCCCCCCCCCCCCCCCCCCCCCCCCCACCCCCCCCCCCCTCCCCCCCCCCCCCCAACGGGCTCTCAATGTCAAAGAGCAACTGCGTTTCACGCAACACCACAAATAAAAGCTGTCCGCACAGAAAAAAACTAACAGCAAAAAAATGTGAAGGTAAAATCAATAAAAAAAAATCAATTGAAGCGGCATGTGCTTGAGGAAACGAGGGAGGTTTGTGTGTGTGGGGGGGGGGGGGAGCTTATTTTGGGAGTAACCCTTTTCCATTACGCTGTCAAGCCTGTCAGCCGCCGCAGTGCCGCCAACATCGTGCAAAGAGAGAGAGAGAGAGAGAGAGAGAGAGAGAGAGAGAGAGAGAGAGGCAGAGGAAGCGGCGAGAAACGGGCGGGCAACCGACCAGAGGCAACACCCTCTAAATACTTTCTTCAGGCCTCTCCAGGCCCTCCTTTCCCCACGCGCTACGTCACGCCAAGTGTCCGGTCAGGCTGCTCACCAAGCGCGGCTCCGCTCCGCTCGGTTGTCTCCCTCGATGTGCTCGCGCTTGCCCGGGCAAGCACAGACACGAACGCAGTCTTGCAGTGAGCGTCTAGCTGCTGCTTGAGTCTTTCAGCCTGGCGTTGGGTGCATTTCCGTTCGCTCCTCGCACGGCTGTGTCTGTTTCGTGTGGCCGTTTTCTTGTGTGGCGTGCGTACCTGTGCTAGCGCACGAATGGGAAACTGATTGCCTGCCGTTGTAGCGAGTGCAACTTCGTGGAACCATGGGCCGGTGCTGTGTTCCCGGGTGCCGCGGAACTACCAGAATGTCCCAAAGTACGTGTTTATTGCTTCCCAAGAGACGAAGTACGAAGAAAAGCCTGGTTGCGAGCCATTCCACGGAAGGATTTCACACCTACAGAGCATTCGAGGGTAAGACTCTGAAATATTGCTTAATAGGCGCTGGTAATTATCTTAGTTGTGAGCTGTCGCTCCCGGAAAGGCATGCTGTCTTTGTAGGCAATGATATCACTTCTTACACTTATGTATGAATTGTCCAGGAAGCATTTAGTTCTGTGGATGTGCATAAGGCTTGTGTAAAAGCTGTGTAAATATGTAAAAGCTGTTCACTATTCAGACTCTTTTTACTTAGTGTTTTAGGCAATGGAGAGTCATGGCGAATGGCCTTGCTTCATTTTCTCGTGCAGGTGTGTGAACTGCACTTCCACGCAGGCGACTTCATTACGACGTTGTCACACCAAGATGAACTGACAGGGAAAATAATAGAGGTGAAGCGTGACAGGCTACAGTTGAAGATTGATGCTGCGCCTTCTGTTTTTCCAAACTGCCCAAAATACTTGTCCTCAACGCCTGGACGGAGTGAATCGCCAGAGACGAAAAAAGCAAGAAGGGAAAACGCTGCTTTGCAGGAGGCTATGAGGAAGTCACTTCAGTCTAATGAGCTTGAACAGAAAAGAAACAAAGTTTCATCTTACGAGGAGTTCAAATCTAAGTTGCCTGGAATCTGCAACACGAAATTCTGGACCGTTTCTGTCGATGAGCAGTGCGTTAGGTTCCTTCTCATCGAGAATGATCCTTCACCTAATGTGAAATGCGCCTTGGTAGTTCTCCCTGATCTGTCACTTTCTGTTTTCTTGAATGGAGTGAAGCTTCTGTCGCTTCCTTCAGGCAGGATTCTGCCAGCTCAAGTATGCGACACCTCCAGCCTGTCCTTGCTGCTAGAAGAACTCGAGATAGGCTTGCATAATATACCTGAGGTGACGAAAGAGTCGAAACATACTAAAGTATTGCAGTTTGTCGGTTCACTGCTTGCAGACCTCATTGAGGACAGTGATACGACGAAAGAACAGTCTTCTTTGCTGAAATTTCTGGTTGAGCAGATAGAGCTTCTCCTCGCGAAACAGCATGTGTATAGCGCAGAGCTGCTGGTATTCGCCAGTATTTTGAATTCAATTTCTCCTCACGCATATCACTTCACAAGAGCTGCATCAAGAATCATTCTGCCCCATCCTTCCACACTGCGCCGTGTTCGCTCAAATTACAAAGCTGACCCTCTTGTGGAGCAAAATCAACCGCACTGTCTCTCCTACATCCGAGAACGAGTCAAATCAATGAAAGACCACGAGAAGACAGTGACCCTGATGATCGATGAGATCCACATAAAACCATACTTCGACTACAAAGGGGGCACAATAGTAGGATCGTCGGTTCATTCAACGGAACCAGCAACAACAGCCCATGTGTTCATGGTACAATCACTCCTTTCTGCAAACAAGGACGTCATTCACATATTACCTGTGAGCAAACTGAGCGCAGAAATTTTGCACGAGCATGCTAAGAACATAATCATTAATGTTGAGAAAATGGGGCTCAAAATTATCGCTGTGATAACGGACAACAATGCTCTGAACCGCAAGATGATGTCGTTATTTGCTACAAGTCCTCAGGTGAGCATTGTCTATCCCCATCCAGCCGATAACGCTCGCCCTCTTTTCTACGTGGTCGATCCTGTGCATCTCTTGAAGTGCATTAGGAACAATTGGATTAACCAGAAAAACCCTGGAACATGCCTCTATTTCCCTGAAATGGACTTGAGTGGAGCAATGCCCGAAGGGCCTCCTCGTATGAAAGCTGCTTCTTTCGCAGCTGTGCGGCAGCTTTATTCTTCAGAGAAGACGTCGCTTGTGAAGGCTGCTTACAGACTGAACGCAAAAGCCGTGAATCCAACCTCAATGGAGCGGCAAAATGTAAAGCTCGCTCTCGACGTCATTAATCAGTTTGTTTCAAATGCCCTCAGGACACATGGTTCCGCGTTCAAGATTCCTCAAGCTGAGTCGACTGCTCTTTTCATTGACGTTATCCTCACATGGTGGCAAATAGTCAATGTTAAGACCCCTTGCAAAGGCCAGAGGCTAAGGGACAGCATGCAAGACCCTGTAAGGTCTGTTGATGACACACAGTTAGCTTTCCTGAGCGGCGTTGTGGACTGGTTGGACGCTTGGGCAAGAATAAACATCACCAGTGGCTCGCTGACGAAAGAGACTCACAGTGCTTTGCGACTGACATGCTATTCTCTGGTAGAACTCTCGCGCTACTGCTTAGAAGAACTTCACTTCAAGTACGTACTGCTGGGCAAATTTCAGACGGATGCGCTAGAAGACCGGTTCGGCCGTTACCGCCAGCTGGCAGGATCACAGTACCACATTTCCGTGCGTCAGCTCTACGAATGTGAGAAGAAGCTTCGTCTTCAAAAACTTTTGACATTTCCACGCGAGGAAACAGAGTTTGAAGACGTAAGTGAGGATCTTGTCCCATGCAACTTTTCTGTGGCTGTCAGCGACGACGATATTACACACGCCCACTCTGACATGGATGCTATTGTCTACATTGCAGGATACGCTGCTCATGCTGCTTTAAAGAAGCTTTCATGTTCTGCTTGCTTCAGCACATTGGTGATTGAAAATCGAGAGATCGAAGCGGAAAATACTGCCATGATAGCTAACCTGTCGAGAGGAGGGCTGAAGTTTCCCCAGCCATGCACAGTTCACATGGTACTGATGACTAAACTAGTTGCAGAGAAGTTGTCTTTTGGAGCAACCGCGGAAGATTTTCTCTCCTGTAGAAATCAACGTGGTGTCGTGATTTCACAGACGATTTCCCTCCTGGACGAACACGACATTGAGACATGTGAAAATGGCCACACTGCACAAACTCTCCTGCGCTTGGTAGTACGCGTTGCAACCAACGTTGTTCTAAACAACTTTTGCAAACTAAGAAATGATGCCATACAAGACAATGCGCAGCAGAAGGCCGCAGCCCGGAAAGCAGCAACGCTTAAGAAGTAAGTTTTATTCCCAAGCAATAAAAATGCTTTGCGCACACTTCATTGCTGGTGTCTCGTCGTTTTTTATTGTAAGGGTCAGATTAGCTGTACAAATACTCAACAGCGCAACATTATTGTGAGTGTCATTATTGCTGTGTGTGAAAGCTTTAAGCAAAACACAATACAGAATAAAACTAACACAATGCGCAGTAGACGGTGTTTTTTTTTTCAATGTTCACGAACTTCTACTTTAACAACTAGATATACGCATGTGCGGTCTGTGCGGATGGATTTTACCGCACGGCAGACATCATGTACGTGATAGAACCTAATAATTAGATGATTAATTGAAATTAACTAATCAATTTTTTATTATAATGACCAATAATGCGAAATTGGCGGCCGTATGCTAAATTGTTTATTATAAAAAACTGTATTAGCAGCTCGAACTTTCTTGACAATAAGGTGTTCTGCAATAAAAAAAATATATAAAGCAGATAAAATGATAGCCTAAGGCGCGCACAAACTAGCGAATTTCTTTTCTGCAGCAACGACAAAAATGAAAATGAAGGAATCACTTATAAGGCAGCTACGTACGGCAGTACCCGAATAGTGCAGACGGGCGCGGCGCGCTGAAATCGCGGAGCGCGGGGCCTGCACGGTCCCTTGGCGTGACGTCACGCGGCCGGTGGAGAGGCCTTAGCATTGAGAGGGTGTTGCCAGAGGACGCGTATGAGATCCAACAATGAAGGGGACCTCCGGGAACAGTATCACTTAAGGCCCCTCGTGAGCTCATCCATCAAGGCAGCGTAAAGGAAAGCAGAAAAAGACGTAAAAGAAGTGAGAGACAGAGAGAGGAAGTGCTCGCTCGGCCATCCGCATCGTGACGTGTGTCCGCTTCGAATCGCGTCCTCGTCCCATGCGATACGCGGTCGGCGTCTGTGTCACGACGGGTACTACACCCCCCCCCCCCCCCCCTTCCCGGCGTCAGCGTCCCGCCACCTGCCTTCGCCATCGGCGTTTGTGACAACGTCGGCACCATCAGCTCTCGACAGGGAAGGTGGCACGGCGTGTTTTCACACTTGCTACTGCTACACTGTACGCGAGTGCGCGTTTAGTGAGCAGGGGGAGCACGCGCGCTGTGCACACGCCTGGGCACCCGGCAACCTATTTTCAAAAACGTGGCCGATGCACGGGAAGATAATTAGTAGCCACCATTGGCTCAGTTGTTAGCGTGTTCGACTACTGAACCGGTGTTCCCGGGTTCGAACCCGGCCGCGGCGACAGCGTTTCGATGGAGGCGAAACGCAAAGGCGTCCGTGTGCTGTGCGATGTCAGTGCACGTTGAAGATCCTCAGGTGGCCTAAATTATTCCGCAGCCCTCCACTACCGGCATCTCTACCTCTCTTTTCTCTTTCACTCCCACCTTCCTCCCTTCCCTTACGGCGCGGTTCGGGTGTCCACTGAGATGTGAGACCATTACTGCGCCATTTCCTTTCCAAAAAAAAAAATAAAAATCAAAGCCACCATTTGAGATCGGTGCGGCAATAGCTGTCATTATAGCAGCGCGAGACTAAAGCGCCACTATCGGCAGGCGCAAGTAGTTGCCGATCAGGCATTTCAAACGATATAATGCTCATCAGAACCGCCACGTTGTGAAATGTCATCAGCCAACTGAGCTACTGGGAGATGGTTCGATCCTTCAGCGACTGCGTTACTTCCTTTTTTTTTCCTCTTTTCTACAGTCACACATTTTGCGTTGGTCTTCCTATATCTCAAAAATGCCTTGCACGTTATTTCCTACGTGTTTTGTACGGGACACGCAAGGGAAGGTGCTATGTCAGCCACGTTTCTTAAATGAGCCGCTCCGCGTGTCTTCAGCAGCGGGCAACTATCTAAATCATTTCACCAAATTCCCATGGAAGTTTAGAACACCATGCACGGCACATGAAAAGTTTATGTGAACACTTTCATGCAAAATAACCCGCTGTGAACTTAAGCCTGTTTACTCGAAACGACGCTTCGATACGCCGTCAAATTTGCCTACATTAAAAGGAAGCCCCTTCGGGCTCCTAAGAATTCGGACAAATATTCGGCACACTTCGAGTTCCAAGTGACATTCTATGGAATGTCACGACCGAAAAAAGACTGCTCAGAACGTTCAGAATGACGCCTGGGGAATAGGGTACATGTATGAACAGAAACGCCGATACAAGCCGCAAGTAAGGTAAAAAATCATTATTCCGGAATTAATGCTCATTGGTGGACGGGTTCGATCACCCTGCACATTATGATTACGATGCTGATTATGAGTATAATGATGACGACGACAATCAGGACGATAACATAAATATTTGGGAGGAAATGAGAGGCGCAGTAGACTCTCCATTCGATAACAGTGACGGTCGGCCCTTACAAAACCTTCTTTAGACAGTCTATAGACTGTCCATAGATTTCTGTCTATAAAGGCTATAGACTCTCTATAGACGAACCCTAGCGAACAGTCGGTAGGCAATACAAATCCTATAGACAGTCTAAAGACAATCTAGATTTTCGGCCATACCCTTTCAGCAGACTTTTTTGGTATAGACAGTCTATAAACTATGAATAGGCAAAAAGAAATATAGTTAAAGAGGTAAAGGCAAAGAGTTATAGAGATAAAGGCAATGGAGTTTATGAGAAGTCTATAGACTGTCTATAGACCATTTTTATAAGGCGGGGGACCCAAATCGCGTCTTGAGGACAGAGATGAAAGAGGTAAAGAAGGGAGAGAGACAGAGATTCATCTTAGTGGAGCACTGCTCTACACACGTGTGTCTCTCTCATTTCGAAATGCAGCCGTCGATCCCACAAACTCGCACTTAGCAAGCAGGACGTATGGAGGCAAAACGCTAAGGCGCCCGTGTGCTGTGCGGTGTCAGTGCACGTTAAAGATCCCCAGGTGGTCGAAATTATTCCGGAGCCCTCCACTACGGCACCTCTTCTTCCTTTCTTCTTTCACTCCCTCCATTATCTCTTCCCTTACGACGCGGTTCTGGTGTCCAACGATATATGAGACAGATACTGCGCCACTTCCTTTCCCCAAAAACCAATTAAAAAAAAAAGCAGGACGTCGTAACCCCTGAACCACGGCGGTGAGCGCGCACCGCGCGGACAGCGTTCGAAACAGCGCGCGCACCCCAGACACAACTGAACAGGCGGTGCAACAAATAACGTGTCCGATTGCAGGGGACCTGCAGATTAAAAGGAGGAACGTGACGCGTCCGTCGTGGCGGAGGAAACAGTACACTGCCCTTAATTTTTTTTATTTTTGCATATACGCTGCCGAGCATTCCAACGATGACCGAAGCGGTCGGATGTACGCGTAGCCTGCATGGAAAAGCGGCAGCAGATCGTATTAACAAGGGTACAGCGACATTCCGCGCTCTTCGAATGACTCGCGACGTCGGCATCGTCTTCCGTACAAGTGCACGCCATCGCTGCGCGAAAGAATTCCCTTACAGAAATGGTCCATAGGCAGTCTACATACTCTTACAGAGTCCTTTTTCTTCTTCCCGTTCCCCAATGCAGAGTAGCAGGCCAGATATCTTTCAGGCCAACCTCTCTGCATTTCAAGTCAATAAACCCTCTCTTACAGAGTCCTTCCTATAGATATTTCTTTTTGTCTATTCGTCGTCTAAACACTGTCTATACACAAAAGTGTACTAAAACTGTACGGCCATAAATCTATAGACTGTCTATGGGATTTGTATTGCCTATAGACTGTTCTCTATGGTTTGTCTATAGGGAGTCTTTACCCTTTGTAGACAGAAGTCTATGGACAGTCTATAGACTGTCTAAAGAAACTTTTTTAAGAGCTCGGGCGGAAAGCAGCGAACTGCGGCGGCTATCGAGACTGCACTCTAAACAGAAAGGAGTAAGCCGTCCTCACTCCCTTTCATTAAAAAAACCAGTGTTCTAGGGGACAACTTACTCCCTTTTCCCTCCCATATCGGCGTATTCGTGTTTATAGTGTGCCACTTTGAATGCAGACGCACGCAGTTTCGAACTCGAATGGGGAGTGAAGATATGATCCAATTGTGCGCAGCTCGAATTGAAACGAGTCTCGCTAATGCCAGTGATGCTGACGGTTAAGTTCGAATAAACCGGACATTCGAACTAAGCGCGTGTGTATTACGAAGTCCCACCGTGCTAAGCTCTTTTCTCATAAGTATATACGGCGCTCATTTACGAGTTCCCGCAACTTCATGGGAATCAGGCATGTCTAATTTCGCATCGATTAGAAAGTTCATTAACTTAATAGCACGGGTCTCTTGCTTAATTAGCGCACTATGCATGGCATAGGAACGGGAAGACATCAACAATTTTTGTATTTTATTATAACAAAACTGGATTACTCTGTACTCAAAGTAAATGCTTCTCCCGACTGGAACAGGTATGGCAGGCATGAAGTGTGGGAAATAGTGCCGTCTCCGGTTCAGTAAGAGACGCCGTATTGTACTAACAAAAACATGACTTCACGAGAAGATAATAAGCGGTTAGTGTGTAACAGTTACGAGAGCGCTGGAACGTAACTAACATGTACAACTGGTACGTATCAAAGGGGGCGGGACCGAGGGATTCCCCCCCCCCCCCCCCCTCAATATCTCAAGTTAAACGGCATCGTCTGCTGACAATACACGAGCATATAGGCGCTAAGAAATAGAAAATGGGTGTCGCAGGCTGCGGTTAAGCGTTTCAAAGCACTCCGCACTTCGAAGAACTGATAACTGATAATCAATTAGTAAATTTACTGCAAATTACTCAATCCACTGTACGCGTACAGTGGAACATAAATTTATAAGTAGAGCCAGATAAACGGTTCAAGCGACAATGGAAACCTTACAGTGCGACACGTTTTCTTGCCTTCCACGAAGGACAGGCCGTATTGCATGACTTTCTGCCGAAACACGAACTATACGCGACCAACCTGCATGAGCATGCACGCCGCTTAGGTGTACAGCAAGGTCCACCGCGTTTGCTCTTTTCTTCGAAGAACAGCTTTAGCGCCGTAGCTCACTCACAAAGAGCAAACTCCTGCCTCGCCTGCAGCGTTGCATCGAATCGAGTGGGCGGCCGCGATTCTTCACGCACGCGTAGGGAGATCACTGCACGGGCTTCCCATTCATTACGACTCCGGCACCTCAATGAACGCAGTCCGCGAATCTGTACGACTTTCAGCGAAGCGCATAAGTCCATACGCGTGAGCACAAGAACTAAGGCGTTGTATACGAGCACCTTCGCGTCACTTGTTGCGCTCACTGGTGCAAAGCGATGAAGCCACGTACTAGGCCGTAAACAACCAAAAAGAGAAAGGGGAAAAAAGTGATGGAAGCGGCCGCACGTGCTGGTCAGATTCGAGGGAGATTTGCGCAATTCTCAAACCGAGGCACGACGATGAACAACGAGAGAACGAAAGCTGCGCACGACAGTCTATACGGCGGCGAGCTTGCTGCGCGGCTCAACGGAGGAGCCGCCCACGCCACGCACATCACACAGCGTCACATACCACACCATGCCATGCACTGCACCACACACCAAGTTCACACACAGCACAGCATATCACACCACCGCCCTACACATCACAGCATGCCACGCATACCACATCATACCAAGCCGTGCAGCGCACCGCATCACGCATACTGCACCGCACATACTGCACCACGTATACCGCACCGCAGCACTGTACAGCACCGCACGACGCACCAAGCATACTGCACCCTACCGCACCACGTTACACACCATGCAGACACATTACATCACACTGCACCGTATTAGGCCGGTACTAATACATCCCTGTTGAACTAAAGTATATACGCACAGTATCTCCATTGCAAAATCCAGAGTAGACAACGTCGTCTTTTATTTCGTGTTTGAAGGCAGAAAGACGAAATATAAAACGCAGATGTGCAGCAGACCCCCCCCCCCCTTATTTTCCAATGCCTACCCCACTGCGTGCTTTTAGCCATGAGCCTGAGCTTCTCAACAAATTTATTTTTCTTAAGGCAGGCACCCTTGCCGTTATATTTTACACGCAAATGCACTCAGGAGCTGCAGCCAACCGAATACACACGGAGAGTTACGCTCTCTTCACCTCTGTCTTTCACATTCAACGACAGCGGACGCAAAACCGCGATATTGCACTCAGCAACGACCGAACTCTCCACCAGATGGCGCAAGCGAAAAACGCTGCATGCACCTGCACGAAGACAAACAACGAAGATGCACAGCCGGGAGCCAAGTTACTGCAGCTTCCTGCTTCTTCCCAATTGGTCAGTATCTGCGCAGGGATATCTCTCCCCACCACCCTCACAGGTCCACCCACCTTTACGAGTAAGGCCTGGTTCACAGAGCGCAGAACCTGTACGAACATAGGCAGGGTACGTATTGCAGGCACTCGGCTATGTCGTGCGGGAAAAATCCGAAGTGCGACGCCCCGCCCCCATTTAGAAATGTATATATCTACTCACGAATGGCGCTCTGTAAAACAAACAGGGCAAAACAATAAGAACAAACAGCTTGAAAAGGCAGAACGGAGGAGACGGATTTGAACATGCAGCGGGCGAATATACACGCCAGACGCAGTCGCTGTCGCGAATATATCGACCAAAGTCGCTTTCCGTGTCAGCGAGGAGATGGCGTCGTGTTCTTTGCGCGCCCTTCCTTTCGCTGACGCCAGATGGCTGATTCTTGTCTTCGGCGAGAAAGTGCGCGTCGGATGCGTCTCTTCCTATGCACGCGGTCTCCGCGCACACATATGCACGCGTTACATCGGGAGTCGCACATACGTGCCTCTCCTGTACTTCCGAGGTCCTCGAGAAAAGGGTGCCCACACTCCGCCTCATTCGCAACGCTTTCCCTTTCCTTCCCGATTTCATTTTATTCGTGCGCGAGCAGAGCGAGTGAGGTTGTACAGCACTCCGCGCATACAAGTCTTGTGCATCAGTCGCGTGTCGACGAAACCAAAGCGCGCAAAAGAGGGACACCAGCTGCAGGCTGCACA